>NW_015555967.1:254857-268741 GCF_001515605.1 Sinocyclocheilus anshuiensis | reverse complement strand
CTCCCCCCCCCCCCCCCCAAAAATTTTTTTTTTTTTATCTTAGTGTGAAGAACAATAATAAAAAAAAAAAATTAAGAACCTTTTGTGGAATGGAAATGTTCCATGGATGTTAAAGCTTCTTAGAACAATAGATGCAAATAAAGAACTTTTAAACCTTCATTCTGTTCTAGCGATATCATTCACCCGAGATTTTTAAAATTAATTATCGATTCGAATGGGCCAGGTTTGGTGTCTCTTATTAATAAGTGTCTCCTAACTGGCTCTGTTCCTGCCAGTCTTAAAGTGGCTACGGTCACTCTGCTTAAGAAGCCTTCACTGGATCCTTCTGTCCTAAAAAATTTACGGCCAATTTCTGTCTTACCTTTCATTTCAAATGTTTTGGAGAAAATTGTGCTGAATCAACTTCAATGTTTTCTGACAAGTAATTGTATTTGAAGCTTTTCAATCTGGTTTTAAGTCTGCTCACAGCACTGAGTCAGCCCTTTTGAGAGTGTTAAATGATATTTACCTCTCTACTGATTCCAAAGACTCTGTGGTTCTTATTCTTTTAGATTTATCGGCAGCTTTTGACACTGTAGACCACTCCACACTATTATCTAGATTGTCTTGGGTGGGTCTAAAAGCAAACGTTCTGAAATGGTTTCAGTCATACCTGTCTGACATAAAGTTTTTAGTGAAGCTGGGTAATTTCACCTCTTCTTCTGCACCTCTGACCGGTGGCCTTCCACAAGGCTCTATTTTAGCTCCCTCTCTGTTTTCTCTTTACATGCTACCTCTGGGCTCTATTCTAAGGAAACATGTTGTGTCTTTTCATTTCTATGCAGATGATGCGCAAATCTATCTACCGATCAATAGAACAAATTCCACTGCGATTTCTTCTCTTCTGCAATGTTTAGAGGAGGTTAAATCATGGCTATCCCAAAATGTCCTCTTCCTAAATGAAGACAAGACCGAGGTAATTGTTTTCGGTCCAAATGAGAACTCTGTGTGTATAAGCCCTGAGCTGGAAAGCTGATCCGTTTTTAGATCCTCACGGGTACCCCCCCCCCCCAAAAATTTTTTTTTTTTTATCTTAGTGTGAAGAACAATAATAAAAAAAAAAAATTAAGAACCTTTTGTGGAATGGAAATGTTCCATGGATGTTAAAGCTTCTTAGAACAATAGATGCAAATAAAGAACTTTTAAACCTTCATTCTGTTCTAGCGATATCATTCACCCGAGATTTTTAAAATTAATTATCGATTCGAATGGGCCAGGTTTGGTGTCTCTTATTAATAAGTGTCTCCTAACTGGCTCTGTTCCTGCCAGTCTTAAAGTGGCTACGGTCACTCTGCTTAAGAAGCCTTCACTGGATCCTTCTGTCCTAAAAAATTTACGGCCAATTTCTGTCTTACCTTTCATTTCAAATGTTTTGGAGAAAATTGTGCTGAATCAACTTCAATGTTTTCTGACAAGTAATTGTATTTGAAGCTTTTCAATCTGGTTTTAAGTCTGCTCACAGCACTGAGTCAGCCCTTTTGAGAGTGTTAAATGATATTTACCTCTCTACTGATTCCAAAGACTCTGTGGTTCTTATTCTTTTAGATTTATCGGCAGCTTTTGACACTGTAGACCACTCCACACTATTATCTAGATTGTCTTGGGTGGGTCTAAAAGCAAACGTTCTGAAATGGTTTCAGTCATACCTGTCTGACATAAAGTTTTTAGTGAAGCTGGGTAATTTCACCTCTTCTTCTGCACCTCTGACCGGTGGCCTTCCACAAGGCTCTATTTTAGCTCCCTCTCTGTTTTCTCTTTACATGCTACCTCTGGGCTCTATTCTAAGGAAACATGTTGTGTCTTTTCATTTCTATGCAGATGATGCGCAAATCTATCTACCGATCAATAGAACAAATTCCACTGCGATTTCTTCTCTTCTGCAATGTTTAGAGGAGGTTAAATCATGGCTATCCCAAAATGTCCTCTTCCTAAATGAAGACAAGACCGAGGTAATTGTTTTCGGTCCAAATGAGAACTCTGTGTGTATAAGCCCTGAGCTGGAAAGCTGATCCGTTTTTAGATCCTCACGGGTGCGGAACCTAGGTGTTCTTGTTGACTAGCATTTAAAATTTGATAAACATATCTCTTCTGTTATCGGATCCAGTTTTTATCAGCTTCGTTTACTGTCTAAAATTGTCAAAGTGTCGTAAACATGAACACATTACTCCAATCTTAAATCTCTACAGTGGTTGCCGGTTTGTCAGAGAATAGACTTTAAAATTCTTCTTTTTGTCTATAAATCCCTACATAACCTAGCTCCTGTCTGCCTCTCTGAACTTCATCTTTACACTCCGTCTAGAAGCCTATGATCCTATGACCAGGCTTTGTTAGCCGTCAGAATTGTTGGTGTTATATGCTTTGTGTTTAAAGTCTGACTCATGGACACATTTTTTCCTCGCTACACATTTGCAGGTATTCCTGTCATGTCTCATATGCTGATGACTATGACTCTGACTCAGTAACTAAAAATGACATACTCGATTTGTACTCGCACAAATGCACAGAAAGGACTTCTGGTCTGAGATCATACTAATTTTGAGGTACGAGGATAAGCAATTAAGTAAATTGGCTGGAAGTTAAGCTTCTATTGAATTCTAAGAATAGTGTCTAAAAATGCTGCCGGTGAAACGACATGCGAACGCACATTGCTTGTTGGCATTTTGTGTTGAGGATAGCTCTTGCTTTCATAATTAGCTTTCTTTGAGTATGTAAATAAGCAGATGTTACTTTTAGTTAGTAGTTAGCTGCCAAGATTCCCAAACAGGTGTAATCCAGAGTTAATTTGATCTCAATCCAGCTCTATTATAAACCTCTCTGAGGCCCAACAAAAAAGGTTTCGGCATTTATAGGTTTACAAAAAGTGTTTAGTTTTAAGGTTATTTATTTTTTCATTATGTGTTCATATAAAATATTAAAAGCAATATGAAAGTATTATTATATTATACTGTTATATTATGTTATATATTATGTATTTTATTTATTTTTTCTATATTATGAATAACAAGTGTTGAAACAATTTTCACTCAGAAGTTGCTAGTAAATTTCACAAAGAAACAGCTAGGGAAATTTCAAAGTATAAAGACTATATTATTTTCTCGTAAAACATTTTTTAACAGTTTCATTCTTACATAATCCAAATCAATATATTATATTAATTTGTTTCATAGCTGTGGAAAGTTCATGTTTCTTATGTCACTCTGTGGTTTCATTATTCTCACAAAATGAAATTATATAAACTCAAATTATTACACCATGTCCATTTGTTATGTAATTAGTGTGATAATGTACAGTCAGTGGTCATTACATTATATTGTTATATTTCAGCATTATTTTAGTATCATCAAGATTATATTAAGTTTTATAGGAGTCAATTAGGTTATAGTTTTAGTAATTTTGTTGTATGTTTTTGTCATTTTGTGTAGTTTTGTTTTTTTATATGTCTATGGAATTTTTACATTTTTATTTTAGTTTTAGTCATTTTAGTTATACTAAATTAAAATGAGAAACATTGTCTTGGCAAAAAGTGTTTATTTTATTTTAGTTAACATTTAGTTTATTATAAATAATGGAAATGTTTATTTTATGATTTTAATTATATATTATATTATATTATATTATATTGGATGTAAAACTGTGTCAAGAATAGTCTTTATAAAGAAATTATAAAGAAAGGGAAAAAAAGAAAGTGCTCTATAGTAGACTTAAAAATGAATTGCTGGGTCTCAAGAGGATAATTGTATCATAAAAGCATTTAACCTCGGGTTCCTCCAGGGGGACTGCTGCCACTTCAAACGAAACCATCTGACAAATAATACTCTGACAAATAATAATTCTTAATTTTAATATTAGGATATTGGATGTTTGTTTGCATTTTTCATTTAACAATGCCTATTTAAAAATGTCACACGGAAAATCAGCCTGAGTTCAAAAGACGCAAGCTTATTGCGAAATATTTGTGAATTTCTGAATCTGCCTCCACATCATCATGAATCACTCAGGAGGCTGCAGTCCCAGGTGCTTGCTTTTTTTATACAGTAATTAAAAGCCACGTCATGTGAGCACTACAGAATTAATTATAAAAAATTGGGGCTCTTAGTGTGCAAATTTGCCTTGAAACAACAGAGACTTAATTACTGGTCATAAATGAAGGAAAAGACCCAGTGCCATTAGTTGTAGGGCGGCGGGCACCGGGGCCATTAGTGGTGGGCTAAATTGGGCTAATTTTCAGTAAGGGCTGTGTGTGATGGAGAGGGAAAAAGAAAGACAGAGAGAGGGGGAGTAGGAGAGAAAGATGGGCTGTAGATGGGGGGCAGAGGCTCCATCGGTTTGGAAACGGTGAATAATGCATCTGAAGCCAAATTAAGTGTATGAGTCAAACATTTAGGAATTAGATGTTCTGTAAATTAAAGATGTTTATCATGACTGCTCTGCTTTCAGCTGCTTTTAAGCATCTTTTAAACATGTGCCAGTGTTTCATTACAGGCCTGTCTTGACGGAGTCACATTGCCCGTCTAATGATAAACATCTGCTCAGTGGGACAATTCTAATTTATGCACCTTTGTTCTGAAGGATTACTGCTTTCCTGTGCTATTTTTGAAAATGCTGGAGGATTATGCACACCATACTCTGGCAGTAATAAAACCACAGATGATTTTATCAGAACATTACAGTAAAATTAATTGCAACAGACACCTAAAACCAAGTCATAGGACTCATTTATAAAATAATGTATGGTCCATTTAAATACCTCCAAATTATTATTATATTAAAATATTATATTACACGACCCTATTATATATAATATTACCATTAATTAAAAAAAATATGAATGAATAAAATGTCATGGTCTTTTTAAAATTATTATTTATTTTATTCATTATTATTATTATTAGTAGTAGTAGTAAGTATTTATAATATAATAATGCTTATAATAAATGAATAATAGCAATAAAAATGGGTAAAATAAAAACTGATTTAATAAGGGCCATGAGACTTAATAATTTTTTATTGTATTTATCATTACTTATTATTATTATTATTATTATTATTATTATTATTAAGCATTTGTAATATTAAAACTTAAAATTTTAAAAGAAAAAATATTCTATATATAAAAATATGAAAAAATAAGCCTCATGACCCTATTAAATACCTCTAAATAATTATATAATATAATATATAATTGTTATATTTTATTTAAAAATATTATTATACTTAAAAATAAAAAAGGGATTAAAATAACAACAAAACAAAAATACATTTTAAACATCTGAAGATAATTATTAATTTAAACATATTATAAACAAAAAATTGAAAAATCCAAATGAATAAAAAAAGAAATCAAACTTTTAAATCCTAAACAGCACATTTTCACATATGAACACACATGCTTCTTACATGGGCTCGTCACAGACGGGCACCTGAGCAGCCAAACATGTGACAGCACTCACTCGGCATCTCGGCTTTCCAGATAAAGACGCGCTGTGCGCGCTGTGATAACGGTCATCGTCTCGGCTCTAGTGCCCTTAGGGTTTTAGGGAGAATGGGAGAGGCTAATCTCAGACACAATAACCAGCAGAGACGACAGACCAGCACACTGCAGCTGTGTCACGCCACCATGCACACCACACATTAGCCATTTACCGTGGGGGAGAGGAGAGAATAAAACCTCTGTGAATACCAGGATTTGCCAAATGGCCTGACTGCTTACCTGTGTACGTCTTAGTTTATACTTTGATCTAAACTCTAATAGAAATCTCTCTCTCTTTTTTTTTATCATGTTTTTATGTTCGTTTATGTTATCTTTCGACCCATGATGGTTAGATTGCCTTGTACAATTATTCCTTTATTGTGGTCTTCTCTGGTAGACAATTTTCTCCCATCACACTCCTTTGACATCTGTCCCTTTTATGTGCTCTGCCTGATAGGGGACTGTGTGTGTGTGTGTGTGTGTGTGTTATCCTCACAGTGGCCTGTGTGTGTTTGTGCTATAGTAATGGTTTTGTGTGCTTTAATCCTTGTTCTGATGCTATACCTCAAAGCTTAGGATGATAGACCAATTATATAAACAGTTTATGTGTGTGTGTGTGTATATATATGTGTGTGTGTGTGTAAGTGTTGGACTAATGTTGCTCTTTCTCATCCTTTTATTCTCTGAACCTGTTTAACCTCCACATTATAGATCCCTTATATCAAAGAGGCTCAGATGAAAGAGATGTCTGACTATGTGTATATTTATTTATTAATGTGTGTGTATACAAACTGTTTGTTTATGAACACAGCAAGAAAGATTAATTTGTTAGATCTGTTAACCACCACTTCAAAGTGTCTGAGTACTGTTGTACAACAACCGAAAGGATGACAATGAATGTTTGTCATCAAAAAATGAATTCCCACTTTGTTGTTTTTGACCGTTGTTTGATGGTGACTCACCTGCTCACCATGCATATTTCTTTGTCTCTTTGTGTCCCGGTCTCTCTTTTTCTGTATCTGTTTTGTCTGTCTGTTTCTCTCTCACTCTCTCTGAATGTAAAATGAGAGCCCGTCCCCGATAGGTCACTTTACTAATGTGAAAAGACCCAATTTCACATGCGTGTTTAGCATCGGAATAACCTGCCATCCAATCACCGGACAATACACATGACCACTCGCTCTGTCATCATGATGTCACAGGGTGTGTAGAGTGTGTAAGTGTGTTGCGTAGCGAGTGTGGGCACGCGGCAGTGCGGAGCATCGGCTCAAATCTGAGATTTATTGTGAGTGTTGCCCAGTTCTCTTTTTTGTTATTTCTTTTCCCACTCCGCCCTTTTTTCCCATTTAACGTCACATTGGCATCAATCATCACTTTCCTCTTGCCCCCCTCATCCATCTCTCTGTCTTCTGTGTTGCGATTTCGTCTCACCGTATCAGTCTGTTCATCCTACCTTTTCCATTTATCACGTCTACATGATTGTTATTGCTCATTTGCACTCTGACAGTATTAAAGCACCTCAGGCTTACAACAGCTTGCTGTGCCATTTCGTTTCATGAAAACACTGGTGCCTGAAACAGCGTGGAAGTGGGAGTGCACAAAAAACAAACACGCATCATAAACGCCACGCGCTACATGGGAATTAAACTGTCAGACGAGTAAGAACTGTGTGCCAGAGCTGCTGCATAGGGGTCTGTAATCAGCTTTATTATACTTGTGTGCTACTCGTCCTTTCGGTGGTCTATCGAAATTTATTTGAAAAGGACAGAAAATGCCTTTATTTCACAGCCAGGGGTGATTGCTGAAGCGTTTCAAAGCCATTTGACTGAAAATGAGTGCAGCTCAAGCGTGGAAATGGCAAGCTGTTTATGATGTCACCTAAAGCCTGACTCATTCTGTAGGTTCCTATTCTGTATTTTCAGAAATTGCATGTCGGCCCGCTAGCGCAGATCTCTTCTGAGATCATGGCGAACAATTCATAGCGAAATCTGCCTGACATTTGTTCACCATGTCTTGAGTGACGGGGCCAATGGCTTCACACTCGGCTCACCCGTTTCTGATTGAACAATGACCGGAGTCTCGCTTTCTGAGGTCGCTCCATTGGGGTATTTATACTAAAGCACGACGATCCCTTCAATCCAATCAGCAGCTGCCATATTAGAGCAGAAATGAAATGGTGGTGTGTTATGTTTTGCTCTCGTGTTCTTTGAGCGTGCGCTGCTGTATTGGCCAATCATCGGCGCAGCGTGCAGTCTCTTCCGTCTTTGTGATTTCTTTGGAATGCTGTTGTTTGCTTAAATTGCTCTCTTCTTGCACAAGAAAGCCGGAACAGAGTGCACGGCTTGAGAAAGGGTGGCTGATTGCGGCTATTGTCTAGCGAGTGTGGCTCATGGGCACTCACGGGGTAATTGCCGCTCAAGGAAGGCTGAGGCGTGCTCCAAAGGGAGAGACTGTATGTGTGTGAGAGCCAGTGTGTTGTGTGTTTGGAAGGAGGATGAAGACTGAGCCAACAAAAGGTTTTCGATTTATAATTTATGATAATTTTCCCAACGACGCTCTCTAGTTAGTAAAAACCCCCCAGAGGGACTCTCAGACTAAGCAGTACTAAAACACGCTTCAAATTGTTTCACGAAATACACGGGGTATTCTGTGAAGGGCGAGTGGGAAATGGGCAAAAACAATCGTAATGGCTTTTATACCAGTCTGTTGTGTGCCAAGACAACTCTGCGGCTTGTAACCTGAAGTCCCCATCTATCATAGTGATATGTGTCTTTGCCTTGCTTGAAGGCGATGTCAGCGAGTCGGAAATGTTCAGAGACTAGTCTGCTCCCTCAGAGCCCCGGAGCCATCATGATTTTTAAAAGACGTTATCTGTTAATGCGATGGTGATGATCTTTGAGGTTTCATTCCACTTGAAGTACGACTTTTGTCAGATGTTGTTTTGTACTATCTGGCAAGATACATTTGCTTTTAAAGCCAGAGCTGGGATGTGTTTGCCTGGCTTTTTCCATCCATTTCGTTTAATTTATAGTGTGACACCTGGAATTGTGAAGGTTTACATCCTTGTAAACACTCTCTCTCTGCATCGCCTTTGACAAAATGCCAAGCTGCCGGAACTCTACATTTGCATTGATGAGTGGTTTTGTGTGCACATCAGTCTGAGTGTAGAGATTTTGTGGCCTGAAATGCTGTCGTGTATAGATGTGGGGGTCTTTGAACGTTCATGTTATCATATTTTGGCGTTATAGGGGGGACAGCGAGGGTAGAGAGAGAGAGAATATGTGTGTGTACACTGTATATAAATTGGCAGGTTGTAATTAAATGTGCAGACCTCTCTACTATCTCCTCCTCCAGCCCTGCGCCAGTGACGCACAAACGGCTGCAGCAAAGTGAGTCATCCAGCCCTGAGGATCACCAGCCCTCCCTCTATCTCTATATACCCCTCTTCCCCAGTCCCCCCTTGTACCTCTTTCTCTCTTACCCTCCTCCATTCAGTCCCTGCCACTCCATCCCTCATCTCCTTTCCCAACTGTCCCCCGATTTTTATAGTCAGTTTTTTCACTTATTGACCGATTCCCCCAAGTATGTGAGTCTCTCTGCATTTGTCTTTTTGTCTCTCGCCCACAAAATTTTACTACTTTTTCACTATTCTCATCTTCTGTCCTTTTCAGTCACTTTATCATTCTCGCAGTCTCTATTATATTTTGCCATATTTTTTCCATTCGTATCAAATCAATAAAAATTGATGCGTTAGATGAAAACGTCCAGATGGCATTAAGAAAGTAACAAAAATGAAAAAGGAAGGAAAGAAAAGAAGTCAAAAGTGGATGTTTGTCTTGTATGTCACACGTCAAAGATGCGTCACAACAAGAGACTATATGGTGTTCATGTATGCTGGCAAGTCACCTGATTTATCAGGAGCGTGCATTTGTATGTAAGAGAGATAATCATTATTTACCATAAAAGCTACACAATGTCTGACTCAGAATGTGACTCATTTTTTAATCACTATGTTGTCCAAAGTTGACAGTTGCAACCAAAACAATCAAGGAGCGGTATAGGAAAGTCTACGAGTAATTGCAGTTGCGTAAACAGAAACTGGTCACATGGTGACTATAAATCGATCAGAAATTATGCTTAAATGCTTAAACACTGCTTAAATTACAGTATTGTGTGGATTTTGAGGCCATATGCTACTATTCTGTCCTTCAAGAATTTTTGGAAGAAGTGAGAAGAAGGCCGATCACTTCTGTGAGTCATGTAATTGTGAGCACTGCCCTGGTTGGCTTTGACTAAAAAAAGTAGTTCATCGCCTGAAAAAAAAAAAGAAGCAATTTAGCACCTAACTTGCCGTGGTTATCCAATTAGCTTCATCTAAAACGCGGATATGCATGGGGAGCAACAAACTGATGTCACCATTTAAACGCTCTCAAAGACTTCTGCTGAAACACAATCAAATGGAATCTATTCTTTTATTAAAATGAAAGTGGCTGTAGAATAATGGCTGAGTGGGGAGCTGGCTACCCATGTAAATGAAAAGAAACTGGAAATGTAACTTTTCGAATTCTCAAAGCGGTTACAGCTCTGACTCATTCAGTTTGCTCAGCCATTGCAGCTGTGCCATGACTAGCTAAAGAGTCACAATGAAAACTTTTGACTTCTCAGATGGTCTCTACTGTCAGTAATGCATATCAATTTGTTTCATACATGAGTTTGTGTCATTAAAGTGATAGATCACCCAAAAATGAAAATTCTGTCATTAACCCTCAAGTCGTTCCAAATCTGTAAGACCTTCGTTCATCTTCGGAACACAAATTAAGATATTTTTGATGAAATCCGAGAGCTTTCTGACCATGCATAGACAGCAAGGCAACTACCACGTTCCATGGTCCATGTGACATCAGTGGTTCAACCTTAATTTTATGAAGCCACACGAGAGTACCACGATACATGCGTGTGATGCTGCTGACACAGGAGCCGGCATTCTGACGTAGAACACTGATGCGCCTTGTTTACAAGCAGAGGAATGCACACATATGCGGCATGGTACTCTTGTGAAAGGTGGCAGAGACTGACTGGAAGAGAAGACATTGAATAAAGTTGAATAAAGTCGTTATTTTTGTTTTCTTAGCGCACAAAAGTATTCTTGTAGCTTCATAAAATTCCGGTTGAACCACTGATGTCCGGGTAGCTTTGTAATGGTATTCAGCATGTTTTGTTTTTGCTCTGAATGGTTTAAAAGTTGATTTTTCTTTAATCGTTGCTAAGTAAATTCCAAATATTCACTGCAAATAGTAAAATACCATAACAACTTAATTAAAAATAATCAAGGCATGTTTTCCACTCTTTCTCCCTATATGAATAAAATAATATTTAATATTTTAATTTATTTGAACCAATGTAAAAAGAAATACATTCAGAAATTAATTTTAAAAAATACCTAAACATTTTAATAGTCACATAGAAATTTTTGTGAATGTTTGTGAGTCTCGATGCAAACTAATTATTGAATCAGAGTTCTGAATCACTTCATTAATACAATTTGAACCAATTCGTGGAAGGGATTCAAACCTACCACCTGTCATTTTCCAATTAAAGTTTAATTGACAGACGCCTCTCAAAATCTATTTCTTCCAAGAAAGGGTAGCAAAATTTGTCTAATGACAAGTTCTTAAGGAAACTGAATGGCCAAGTGAAAAGTCTGTTAATATCACCGAAAAAGTCATGATGTTGCTCAATTTTATATCGGCATCGAAATCAATGTGTATACATTGTAAATTTTGATTTACGGTCTAACCCAAGAACCCTGTAGCTGTAAATAGTGCTTTTTTCATAATACTTATCTAATACTTAAAATATAAATATAAAATACTTATTTTAATATTATAGTTATTCAATATTAAAATAAATAGCAGCTACTTTGTACAGTTATTTGCATAAATTATTTAATTGGCACATGACTTATGAAGGTGTAGCCTACAATCTGTTAATTTAAATATTGTGTGGTTTTGAAATCTGGTCTCCTTACCCTTAAGAGAGGTTCAGAACGGAGAGGCAGTGTGGGTGAGATAGTGGAGGCGATGGTGGGATGTAGTGGAGCAGGTATGTCCTTATCAAAACATTATCTGGAACAACAAGGTCGTTGCTCGCCAGAGGACACCTGACACCTTTCTGTACTCAGAAAACACTGTTAAAAACCACCCACCAAGATACAGCTTAAAGAAAAATTCAGATTCGGACCGTAAGAGTCAAATGCATTGTGAAATATTATTACAAATTAAAATACCCGTTTTCTATTTGAATATATTTTAAAATGTAATTCATTCCTGTGATGCAAAGCTGAGTTTTCAGCAGCAATTACTTTAGTCTTCAGTATCATGTGATCATTCAAAATCATTCTAATATGCTGATTTGGTACTTAATAAATGTTTCTTATTATCAATGTTGAAAACAGTAGTGCTGCTTGATATATTTTCGTGGAATCAGTGATTCTTTGATGAATAGAAAGTTGAAAAGAACAGCAATTAGTTGTAATGGAAATCTTTTGTAACATCATGTCCTTACTGTCACTTTTGATCAGTTTAAAGCATCCTTGCTAATTAAATGAATATAAGAAAATGAATATATATAAATAAAAAAACTTTCTAACCCCAGACTTTTTAATTGTTTGAAAACGTATCTTATATTAAATTAAATATGAATTTATATTAAATCTAATATATTCAATTATATTTATATTAAATCTAATATTGTTATATTAAATCCAAACTGCTGGACTTCTATCTCTCACAGCTTGCTTTGTGTCTGCGTCAAATATGACATCCATGATACGATTCATTGATAAGCACCTGTTAAATCGACTATGTGAGCCTATAGCCACAGATATTCAATATGTGGTTTCTTATTTGCTTATACCTAAAAAAAAACCCCTACTTTCTGTTATGGCATTTGCATAAACAAATGAATCATATCCGGGGGAATCTATAAAGAAAGTTAAGAAGTCAATGATCTGCAGACTAAACAACACTCGAGGAAAAGCAAGTAAGTGAAGCATAGACAGCATTATTCTGAACATATGTTTACAAATCCTAAGAGTGAACGCTCTCCTATTCACATAAAATAAAAGAGATTATAATACCTTTGGAGTGTGGAGAATAAAGCCATTATAAACTGAGAGGCAATATTGCTACAATGAATGCAAATGGAATATCGTGTTTTGTAATGCAGCTCTTGCACAGTGATGGGTGATATTCAGTCAACAGATGAGACACAAAGGCGACAACAACTACATCCTTTCATCCTCACAGATGCTGGCCTCTGTCTGTTTCATCTAAATATCCTCAATGAATCTTTCATCCTTGTGCCGAGGCTTATGCGCTAATCTCCAGTCATAATAGGCCTCATTATTAAACATATTGCTGTAAACCAACACAGCCATCTGACTCACTGAGTGTAGCACTGAATAGGACAAGAGGTACTGTTCCTTTCATGTCACATATCGTTGCACACTGTAAAAACACAAGCTGGTATGACGGCTGGCTGAGGGTTGGGGGTGGTGCGATTTGATTGACGAGGGCATGACTGACCTCATAATGGATGAATTTGTATGAGGCGATGCAGAGAGGGCTTTGATGGACTGAATCAGCCAGTGGTAATTAAATGATTAATAGTACTGAGCTCAACTCCAATCATCTCCTGCGCTGGCTCCCGTGGGGACCGTCATCATGTTAAAATTACACAGATGTTATCGCTCTCCTTGCCTGTAGACAGACATGCAATCAACGCTTGGTGCGGAGGCTCACTCACGTACGTTCGTACGCCATACCAATGTCAAATGACACAAAAACAGATAATGGCGATGTTAATGCGGTGCTATACTCATTATCTGATCACGTCATCTCCATGTGCTGTTTCACAAAGTCTAAAGGCAACAAACATTTTCCTCACACTCTTCTCCACTGGGGCATAGTAGCCACCATAACTGGGGGGGCATTAGGAAGTATCAATATAGTTCACCCCACAAATCATTGTCCACCCTTAAATGCATCCCCTACTTTTCAAATCACACTTCTTTGTTTACAAATCAATATAGCAATGTGAAATGATAATGGACTCTATTTAAACACCTTTGTTTGTTTGCAAATGATTAATATTAATTTCTATTATTTAAAAAAAGAATGTCTGTCAATTTTTCACTAATATGTAATAACTTGCTCCAGCTCAATTTTTTTTTTGAATAGTTTTGCTTTATAGTCACATTACAGAAGTAAAATAGATTGTGAATGTCGTTTCATCTTGACTTTAAATAGCTGTCCTTTTAATCCTTAGTTACATTGATTCAGTTGGTGTATTTTTAAGCACATTCTTACAAATAA
>NW_015555967.1:247224-251091 GCF_001515605.1 Sinocyclocheilus anshuiensis | reverse complement strand
AACCTCCACCTGTCTGGTCTGCCTGCCAGCCCTTTGCCTTCCCCTGTCACCATCTCACATCCACTGCTTTGCCTAGTCCCTAGTCCCCCTCCGCCCCTCCCTCTGTTTCTACGGTGCGAGGACGCACCTTCCGGGAGGGCTGTAACGCCTCTCACCAATGGATTCTCTGCAGTGAATGGGTGCCGTCAGAATAAGTCCAAACAGCTGCTTAAAATAAATAAATACAATCACAATAATCCACATGACTCCAGTTCATCAATTAACATTTTGTGAAGAGGAAAGCTGCATATTTGTGAAAAAAACAAAACAAAAAACAAACAAATCCGCCATTAAGGAATTTTTAATTTCAAACCATTACTTTCAGCTAAAATTTGAGTCTTCTATCCATAATATTTACTCTAAAAAAAGCAATAAAAATAAGGCACAATGTACTGTATTTGTAACGCCCCTGTGGACTGTTTATTGTGGTTTCTTCCCCTTGTGTTGGTTTAGCCCGTACTAATCAGTAATTACCCTCATTGTGCTCACCTGTCTGCCACTAATTATCCACCATATATTAGTTCCTGTCTGTCAGAGCTTTAGTGTCGGTTATTGTTAATGTTACCCCGAGTGTGTGTCTCACCTACCTGAACCTGCCTTGTTGTGTCTACAATAAATGTCATTATTGGAATCCTTGTCGTCCTCGTCGTCCTGCCTGCCTCCACACACCCGTTTCCGTGAGAGTATTAATATGAGGACATTTTCTGTATTGATTTCTTACAGGTGTTTTACCTGTATTTTGAATTTCACACTTCATTGCGTTTGTGTTTTAGGGTTAACAGAAATATCCTTAAAATTAATGGATAATGTCCTGACAGAAAAGTACCTGTATATTATTTTTGCAGTGTTGCTTTCTCCATTGAAAATGTCATCTCGTCTGAAACAGGAAAGAAATATGCACAGATCAAGGACCGTTTATAAGCAAAAACAGTTCTAAACTAACATGACAGTGGGGCTGATGCAAGAGGGCAACAGGGGATGGACTAGAGGAGAGTTTGAGGTAGATTCGATTATGGACTGTTATTGCAACCAGAAACGACCTTGATGATGGATTTGTTTCTTACAAATGTTCAGTTTTTCACTTTACAAGACATCAATTGATAAACTGGAGTCATGTGGATTACTGTGAGGGGTTTTATCAGCTGTCTGGACTCTCATTCTGATGGCACCCATTCACTGCAGAGGATCCATTGGTGCGCACATCCCACAAACCCAAACGGCTCAGGTGCAGGACAAAAGAGACAAACTGAAGCAAAAAACAAATGTAATGACCACACACTGATATACCTGCTCCATAAAAAATTGTTTATTGCAACGTTTCGACCAACAAGTCTTCGTCAAGGCCAAGGCTTCGTGTTGGTCGAAACGTTGCAGAATGAATGAGTTTAGAATGAGTTTAGGAGAGTGAAAATGTGAAATCCCAAGTTATAGGAATATGTACAATTGCTTAGACCTGAACAACCATCAATCATTTAATTAACCTTAATCACAGCCTGGGTCTTCCAGTATGGATGCTGAAAGCCAGAGACTCTTACAGCAGCAGGCCTGCATAGGAGAAAGACTAATGTAAGTATATGGACAAAGTAGTATATGAATTGACTACCAAAACATGCCATTTTAGTCCCTTCTTGGGATTATTGAGGTATGTTAGATGCTTTGTGGGAAATATAATTCTAGTGTACACAATGTTGTCCATAAAGTTATCTAATGTTTTAAAGTATAAGTGCAAATTAATATTTGTAATTATTTATATACATATATTAATCCAAACTAAAAAACTGAAAGCAGAATGTCTAAGACTGTGTTCAAATTAAAAAGGGATGCATTTTGAAAATATTTCAATTTCAAGCATGTAATAATAATGTGTGAAAAGATATTGAGCAAATAAAACTTGTTTAATTCTGTCACGTCTGCACTGTCCAATTGAAGGCCTAAATTGATTCAATGATTCACTAACTCACTAAAGAAACATAAAATACATTAATTTGTCACCACATACTGGCATAAAGATGTAATCAGCAGAAATGGTCACTTAATGTATCAGTGAATTAATCAGAACAAATCTTTTTAATGCTATAACACTAATGTGATGTATCTCTTTTTCAGTTGTCCAGTCATCGGAAGGCTGTCAGAGCTGATAATATGCAGATGAAG
Organism: Sinocyclocheilus anshuiensis; assembly: GCF_001515605.1. Taxonomy (NCBI): domain Eukaryota; kingdom Metazoa; phylum Chordata; class Actinopteri; order Cypriniformes; family Cyprinidae; genus Sinocyclocheilus; species Sinocyclocheilus anshuiensis. Next base: position 248,898 of record NW_015555967.1, on the reverse strand, counting down.
ATAAAAATGTACTATTTTCAGTAGCCTATTTAAGTTCTGACATTCTCATACAAATGTAAGCTTATGAAGTAATTTATTTTTAAGTTAATATATTTAGAGTAAAAATACCTAATGTATTACATTCTTCTACAAATGTGTAAAATACTATTATATGCATACAATTTTTTAATAAAGTTGAATTGTACAACCCTATATTGTATTTTTTTAATCTTCAGTTTACGTTGGCAGGTGTTGATTTTAATTGATTAATTTACTGTTAGCATTAAAAATAAAGATTGATGATTTACAATATAAACAAGTTGCATAACTGTTTTTAACCACAAAATATAACTACACACATAAAGAGTAATGGTTATTATCTAGCATAAGAAATAAACAAATGTGGTCAGAACATAGCCTCGCAGTTACTGAATGTCTCCAGCCCTTTCGCGCTACAAATGTTGCGAGCACATAGACAGCAACGTTGCCATAGTATAAATGGAACGTGGCACCAACTTTACCACAACGTAAATGCATTTGTTGGGCATCTGTCAAAGTCCCTTTAAGGCAAGTCATTTCATTTGGTGGCCATCTTTGAAAGACATGTAAGTGCAGCTCCTACATCAAATTCTCTAAAACTGTTCACCAATATGATTACATTTTATATTTGAAATCACCAATGACATCTGACAACAACGGTCTCATCATTTCTCAACGGCTCTGGACTTTACCGATTAGTGATAGGCTCTTTTACTCAGAAGGCGTATTTTTCCTCTTTCAAAACTATACGAAACAGACGTCTTCTTTGGTATTCTATAGTCTTTGGCATCTGTCTAGCTCCTCTTTGCTCTCAGGGAATTTTAAGAAAACGTGACTCTACATTACATGCAGTTATAAACATTTGTGTCTATTTGTTGGCTTGGGGAATGTATTGCATACTGATGGTGTGCTTCCATTCATCTTTTTGCGTTTTTTTTTTTTTTTTATCTGCCTCTCCCTCCCTGTCTCCCTCTCTTTTACACACACACACACACACACACACACACAAATTCGTTCCCCTCCCTCCCTTTCGATTGATCAGGGGCTTGTGGGTGTCTTGGATGAGTCATATCAGCAATTTACCCAGTTTAAAGCATCTTTCAAATTACTTCCCTTCCAGTCGGGTACCGTGCTGATAACCGATAACAGTTTTCGTTCATACAAGGAGATTTGGAGGACACTTGTGCGCTGGTGTTGTCGCGTAACTGTGTATGTGTGTTCTGCTGAGGTGCGCATGCGCGCGTCGCATGCTCGGTAAACACCGAAAGTCATGTGGCTGAAAACAAGAATGATGAAGACGATACTCTGATCTGCAGGTTCATAAATGGATTGCTCCGCGTAGTTTGACACTGCCGAGTCTATAACAATCAAAGGTGACTTAATTTGTGCGAAAAACATTATATTTTGAACAATTCGTTTTTACTTTTTGAGGCTGTTAACTCTTGAATGGCCACACTTTTTTCTTGTTTACGTTTTATTCTGTTGTTTATATTCTTTTGTTTCATCTTCATCTCTCTGAATTCGCTCGTTTGTGCATTCCATCGACTTTAATCTTCAAAAGGCTTTTCAGAAGACGCATAGCCCATATCTTTTTAAAATCTCTGTCAGCGATGAAAACAGTTTGATAGGTTGTTTTACTCTCTCTCTCTCTCTCTC
>NW_015555967.1:233169-247214 GCF_001515605.1 Sinocyclocheilus anshuiensis | reverse complement strand
GCCCCCCTCTCTCTCTCACTCTCTCTCTCTCTCTCTCTCTCCTAATATTTGCCTTGATGCCAACTTTAAATGTGAAATGGGCAACATCACAGAGGAACCATGTCACAACGCTTGGAATCACGTAATGATAGCGCCCTCTCCTGGAATTATTTCCAGGAGATATACACTCAGACAAAGCAGGTTATTAAACCCTCTTTACTCTACATTATTGACAATATACTTAAGTCTTTAATATAGTCTTGAAAATACCCACATTCATGTAAAAATTGTAATTGTATCTGTATACTTCCACATTTAGCCTAAATTTTCTTGTAACCTTTCATTAAATTCATTTGTCTTGAATAAATAAACTGAAACAAAGAAAATAATAAATAAATAATTTGGATTGTAGACCCATGTATGACGAAACTACAAATATGTCTTAAGACGCATTTTGCATTAAATTAGGCAAAACACAATAATTATATATAGCCTATACCTTTCCGACTCCATGTGATTGTTTCTCGGCCACTTATTTATAAATACTACTTATAAAACATATTTGAGATTTTAACTAATAGCCTATGTTTAGAAATAATTTCCAATTTATTTTCGCATTCATTTAAAAGTTGATCTTCATACATTTTGTGATACTGAATTCCATATTATCCATTTGCCTGCATATTACGGAATTTGTTTAGTGAATTAAAAACCATGCCGAAATATATTAAAACTTAACGTATCATAACAATATGCATGATTTTTTTTTTCTGTCGAAATTCAAGTCTGCATAAATATCCACAACATATTATTAATGGGACCGGGCAACAGATGTATTTATTTACAATAATTTGTAAGGGGTGAATGCACAAAATACGTAAAATATTTTTAAATCCGTTGTCTTGGCCCGTTTGTCTCTTAAAATGTCGAGACATCACTATTTTCGTTTTTTTTCAAAATCGTATTAACTGAACAAATGTAGCTACGCTAAATGCGTGTTTTATTTGAACATCGCTCTCACCAAGTCAAAATGTGATGGGCGAGCTGATCCATCGTCTCTCCCCGTGAAAGAAAGAGAGATTGATGGCAGGGAACCGATGAGTCTCGCTGATATCAATCGGCTCATTAACTCCAAATACGAAGCCAACCTCCGACGTAATATGTCACTGACCAAAATGCTTCATCGCATAATTCGAAAATGCGCTTTGGTCTGTTCTCTAAACAAAAACGCAAGAGATGCTGAACGTAAATATATTTGGAAACAAGATTTAGTTTACAATGATCATTATTGTCTTTCCAACAACTGTCTTTTTACAGCACAACTGCTTCCAATTGACTGTAGCCTTAGCCTACAGCGTAAAATGTCGTTTTCTGCGACAGAACATAAGGAACATGTTGGTGTTATCATCTGTCCATTTATCCCAAAAAATATTTTTGCTGACAAAGGTCATCAATTAAAAACGCGACAATACAGGTAGTAAGCACTTTTGGTGAACGACAAGCGCGCAGAGCAGCTGTATGAATGACGGACGACGCGCGCGAGGACGGACTACGCTTCATTCGCAGTGTAACGAACTGTTCAAACTGTAAATACTGAGATATTCCGAGGTCAAACACTCCCCTGGGTCGACATTATTGAAATTGGGACATCGCACAGAATAAATAAAACAAACGGATCACTGCTAGCCGCAAGTTAATCCAGTGGCAACGGTCAAAGAGCGATGAACTGTCTGCGATGGGGACGGTTCTTCTTTGTCAATATTTACGTGGAAATTAGCTCACATAAATCGGTTTGAATCGTCAGCCTCAAGTGACTGAATGTGTCACGGGGCTCATTCCTGACTGAGGCACCTTTCAGTCAGACATTTTCGACAAATCAGAGCCTATCGCCTCAAGAGAGCATTCGCTTACGAGAACTTGCCATCAAAACAGATGCGGTGCTCGTGTGTGGGCGCAAGGCTTGGGCTACACACCATTAAGCTCGAGCCGCAGCTGAGTAAAATGTGAAATGGGAGAATTAATCGATCCCAGGACGATGCCTTTTTTCAGTCTCGTGGGAGTATGAATTCGTTTATTCATGAGCGTGTTATGTCACTTCCATTAGGTGGTGGACATTTTTGAGTGTAGCTGAACATACATTTTCATAATTGCAGCCAATATGTCTACAGAGCCCTCAAAAACTTGACGAATCTTTTCCTTGTGTAGGTGTGAACAATAACTCTCATCATCCCATATACCCAGGAAAAACTTCAAAAGCGCTTTTATCTGCTATTTTGCCAATTTCTCGTTGTTTTACCTCAGTTTTTAACATATAATGTATTCGTTCTCTTCTTGAGTGGGCATTTTGGGTCCTGCGTGAAGTGCACGGGCAGTTAGGAGGAGGTGAGTCAGCGCGGGGGATGGAGAGAGCTGGTTAAGGGTCGCAACTGCGTTAATGCTGAGTGGCAGTCGATAATGCCAAGCCGTATCAAAATCTGACCCTTGGCCCTTGGAGCTCTTAAATTATTCGCCACCAAGGTAGAAAAGGACACGCATTCACACTCATAGCTATACGCGCTTTCCTGTTAAGCCCTTTGTTGCATGCCGCATTTTTCTTTAGCCTACCAGAATAAAATGTAATTTCCCTGCCAACTTATAAAAATATTGATACAATCAGGTCTTGCACGTATACCTCTCTGGAGCGTATAAATGCCGCATTTTTGTAAGTGCCACCCATAAAAGGAATGGTTTTGCAGTGAATTTTTTGCATCATTTTTAGCATTTTAGCAAGGTTGGTTGTATATGGTTCTTGAACTGGTTATATGGTTCTTTGGAAATTGTTTTATTTATTTTATTTATTTGTTTGTTTTAAATGTGTTTTCCTTTTCCTTTTCAATGTTTCGTTAGATTGTTTAGATTAACGTATTGGTTCATAAAGCAGTGCCTACCTACATGGTAGGCTACAAAGGTTCTTAAAAAGATTTGGCAATGACATCAGGCTGCAAAACCCTTTAGGTTCTAATTCGAACCTCTTTTCATCAACCTGATTAAGTAGGCTACCTGGAAATAACAACAATAAAAAAACAAATAAACAGCAAACATACACCATAATAGGGTTAGGACAGGTTTTAAAGTTTCATGCCAATTCAAGTGCATGAGTCTATTGGATGCAACCTTTGAAAATATTGAAATAAGTTTCCCACTCTATAATGTGACAGCTTTGATGCTGCCATTTCGAGTGTGGCTCGTGGGACTTCAATATCCGCACTGCAACTAATCCAATTACACGAATCATAAACTGTGATTGGCCGGATTGCTGTTGGCTCTAATGCCACGCCAGTTTTTTCCAATTAGGCCTATTCCTAAAACCTACAGTATTCATGTAAAGGTTCTTAACCACGTCAGACGAAATTCTTATCTCGAAAAGCGTAATTGCGACAGAGAGAACGCCAAAGTATGGCTGCACTCGTCATGAAACGTCTTGACTGTTTTTGGATTATTTGTAGGTCAGTTGAGTCAACTGATGCTACCTGTACATGCACATAATTAAAAAAAAAAAATGTTAATTTGAAAACATCACATGAGAATGACGTTAGAGACAGATGGATGAAAGTCAGGGGCGGCAGGAGACAAAGAGGGGAAAATTGAACGAGCTTGGGAAATTGAGCGGAAGTAGAGCAGTGAAGCTGAACCGCCTGCGTCACGGTGGGTGCAGCAGTTCGGTCTCTCTCCAGCTCTGATTAAGGCCACCTCGCAAACAATCAACAGGCCAAAAGGGTCTACTAAGTAAGTGACAGTGTCAAATTATGCTAGGTACATGGTGTACTCTATAAATACATCCTATGTATTTCAGATAAACGGATATTTAAACTTGAATGTATAATGTTCAAAAAAGCAAATCACCAGTGTTTAATCAACTCGGCTACAATTAGATTTAATTTCTGTATGAGTTAATTTAGCAGTGGTGCTTTCACTGTGTTCCACAGTGCTCCGTTCTTAATGGAGAGACTGTTTCATTCATGCAATCTCTGTTCATTCATCAGAGCACCGTAGCGTACCCTCTGACTTCAAACGAGACACGAAATTCTTATCAATGGAGAGTCTGACGTCAACAGCGGCGGGATGACTCGATGATCACGTGTCCTCACGCGTCTATACAAATGGGAGTTGCGCTGTCCGTGGTCCTGAAAAAAATCACGCTCTGCATTCATCTCTCAACAAGACAGATCGAAGTGTGTTTCAAATAATTCTTGTGGGAAGCAAACTTACTTTAACTCAAGTTTTAAATGAACTTAAGGATAGCGGTTGTTTCCAAACCTTTTCCAAGAAGCACAAGGTTTTGAGTTCCAGCTAATTTGTTCGGGAAATCAGGTGAGTAAGTGCACTGCCATTCCTACACGCACTCGATAAATAGTTTATAGTTCCCTATAAAAACAAAGAGAAGCTACGAAGGACTAGAGATACGTTTTCCCTTGATACTTACCTTGAGATGATGTTGAATCTCCGTGCAAGTCATTCGAGGAGATACAGGTCGACCGATCAACAAGCGTTTCATTCATAAATTTCTAAACGCCCCCCCCCTCTTTTTACAACATCCGCATCAGTATTTTTCCGACAAGGTAATCTTGATATGTGATGTCTATGTTTTGTCTTTGTATAAAAAAAAATAAAAAAAAAGATTTTTGGATCGTGTGCGTAGGAATGAGGGTTTTGAAGAAATCTTAAGAGTTCGCTGGAAGTTCTTTCTTTGAAAATCGAAAGAAGGGGCGAGAGCGTACAGATTTGGATGTAAATGAACGGTGATATTGCTTTTATATGAATGAATAAAAAGAAAAATATATTGACTGACATAGTAGGTTTCCCCCCGCAGTTTGCATTTTAGGAGAGAGTGAGAGAAAGCACTGGTGAATTTAAAAGGTTTCAGTTAGGCATGCTTCCGATTCCCTTGTAAGTCAAGAAAGACAATTTACACTAAATGTAGTTTCAATATAGTCATTAACCATATGTCGCCTTGCTGTGGCGTTTCGCTAATCCGACTCGAGAAGTGATAGGTGAAGAGGCAACCAGGGAATTCGCTCAGTATTGCCTTTATATGTATGTTTCCGTGTGTACTCACTTTAATTAAAGCACAACAATTCATTGAATTTAAAAACTGATAATATATTGTGGTGTGACCTACTGTTGTAAAACAAGCGCACGTTGTAATATTCTACCATACTAATTTAGTTAAACAGATTTCAGCTCTCGCACGTTATACTGCTGTAGAGACGAGATGTTAAAATATAAGCGTCAGTAAAACGTATAGTCTTGTTAATGCTCAGAAAAAGTAAAAAGACAGATTAATCACCATTTTTTTTCTTTTGTCTTTGTAAGGTGCTCCCCTCTCCCCCATCCTGTCCTCTCTGCATGGTCATGTTCTGCTGTTGCTACCCCTCCAGCACCTCAGCTCTCCTGTTAGTCCTCCTCAGCCTCACCCCACTGCTGGCCCTGGCTGCCCCTGCACTTCAGCAGAGATCTTTAGTCAGCAGCAGCATCGATGATGCTCTCAACTTGGCAAAAGAGGACCCGGGGGCAGCAGAAGGAGCTGCTTGGACACATAGGAAAGTGGACAGCCTGCTCCAGAAACCCTTGGGACAGGAACATGTCTCAGATATGGACTCTGCCAGTTCTCTAGCCTCGGTTCTGCTTGAGGCTCTTGACCACCCAGTTAGAGAGAAGATGACCCAGGGGGAATCTGAAGAAGGACTCGTGATAGAGGCAACAAGGAATCAGGGAAACCTTGAGCAGGACACAGAGAAATTGTCAGAGGTAATACAGCAAGGGGAGGAAAATTGGGGACAAGAAAAGCCAAAGGATGAAGTGAATACGGCTGAAAGAACAGATGGGCGGAGTCAGTCTAACGTTGCCAACCCCCTCCAGCGCAAAACTAGGGGCTATTTCCAAAATATTGACCTCGGACTGCAAGATAATGAGATCCTCCCACCTCTAAAAGGCTATAAAGCCTATAACCAGCAACTGGCCCAGGTGACCAAGAAGCTTAAGTGGCAGGAGGAGCGAACGAGAAACCCATCCCAGCTTGACAGAAACTTCATGGATGATTTCGATTTTGTGGAAGAGGAGGAGGAGATTCTGACCCGCAAGGAGGAGGAGGCACGGGCACGGGCAGAGCAGGAGGAGGTGAGGCGGCAGGAGGCAGAGGCACAGGAGGCGCGTGAGGAGGAGCAGAGATTGGCAGACATCGCCTCTGACATGCTTCTGGACTACATGGGCAGGAAGCAGAAAGCATCATCCTACATGAGAGACATGAAGGCGGTGGCTCTTCTAAACAACGTGGCTGAGGACAAGCGCTCAAACGAGGTGGAGGATAATGACGACGATGATGAGATGGATCCCCAGACCATCGACAAGTTGATAGAGATTTCCAGCAAGCTGCACTTGCCTGCTGACGATGTGGTCGAAATAATCAGCGATGTTCAGGAGAAGAAGAAAAAGAGGAAGGATTTACCCCCGAGCAACACCCCTCGTTTCCGCCCTCTAGTTCCTCTCAAAGCCAAGCCGAGGCCTCAGGCATATCAATATCCTAAGTCACCTAAGAAATCCTCTTATACAGTCGAGCCATATAAGAAATGGTACAAGGAGAAAAACAAAAGCAAGCTCAGCAAGCAGGACTACTGGTTTAAGCCGCAGAAACAGTTTCTGGCCTATCCTTCGTTCCCCTATTATCAGAAGCCATATCGAGCCTATTACCCGGTCTTCTTCCCACCCACCAAGCCGCGGTTCTATACAAATCCCGGTCTGTCATTTGACTACAACTTTGGGGGCTCCATGGGGTACGGTCTGAAGCCTCCAAACCGTAGGTACAGAAACAGGCCCAAGGCCAGGGACTGGAAATGGGCACAAGCCCCGCAACGCTCCCAGAGCCCATATCCACAGCCGGACACTGTCATATCTAATTACATTCTCCCCCATCCCCGAACTTACCAGGCTCTCCCCATGCCCAAACCACGTTCTCCTCCAAGCGGGAGAGTACCTTCCTACATCTACCCACCAGACTATGTGTACGATGAGCCGGAGTCTCCACAGGAGAGTGATGAAGAACTGGAGAACTTCATTGAGAAGATTTATTACAATCGTAGGTTATTTTAGTCAGCTGGGAGTTCAGGATATTCTAAAGTGATGAAAGAGTGAGGAGAAAAAGCTGACAGGGAGTTTGAGTGACAGGGCTGTGAAAAGACAGTTAGGTGTTTCTTCTCCACTCTTGTGTTTTGATACATTCCAAATCAGGAACGGAAGAGATGGTGCTGCTATATCAGAACCTATCTGCGTGCACTCATTTGGTTTCTCTCGCAGTTTACATTTTAATTTGGTGAGAGAATAGACAGGTGAATTTGTAAGGTTTCATTCAGGTATGTTTTTGGTTCTCATGCATGTGGGGAAAAAAGAAGAAAAAATTACAAAAGATAAAACAAAAAGAAACCAAAAACAAGCAGACAAAATGGTCAAAGAAAACATTTTGGTGCCAATTGCAAGAGTCCCATGTTTATACAAAGATTTATTTTCTTTAGGAAACACTTGATTAATTGAAAAGCAAAACTTGGGGTTGAATTCTTGACACTGCAGGGCACAGTAATAATTGCAATGGCACTAGTTACACAAACAAGTAACTGTCAAATTATTACAGAAACAATGCTTGAAACTAAATCTTCCATTTTATTCACAGAAATGCAAAATGGTGAATATCTTTGCTAGGTCGGTGCCCTGTCAATCTACTTGGTTGGAATACCTGTACACGTGATTTACTGTAAACTTAACATCTTGCCAAAATTTCGAACAAATTTTAAAAATGCCCCTGTTGCTATGGGTTACCTCCAATGTTCCTGAGAGCCAACAGAATGCTGTATAGTAATGTTTGGTCCTAAAAATAAGTTTTGACATGTCTGAAGTTTGTGAGGAATACTCTAAGGGTGAACAGTTTGCACGTCTATCTGTATTTGCATCTTTAAAAAAACAAAACAAAAAAACAAATAAAAAAAGACAAATTTGGGGAAAATTTCGTTGATCAAACTGTGATTATTTTAAAAATGAATAAAAAACAAAAAACAAAGAAAGACAACTCTAATTACTATAGCAAGTGTTTTCATCAGTGAACTGTCTTGTGAAAGGAATTTGTTGTTGTCAACTTCCCGATTGTAAGTTGTACAGTGTCAAATAAACAACTGTGTGTGCAATGTGTAAATAACAGCATGTTGATTACTAGTTTTGCTATATGACGAAAATAAAAGCAATTATTTTATTAAAGTCCACTTTTTTAACAGATGTCTTATTGGAACGTCTTTGATCAGATCCTGAGCAGAAATTAATTCATTTCTGTACCACAGAGGGTTCTTGCCAGGACGATATATGCCGTTTCTTATCTCACCTGTAGCAGAAATTGCATTTGACGTCACAGAGAGTTTGAACCAGCATGCCCAGTACATCTTTGAATTTGATCTGTATTTTCCACAAGCTTTTTGTCATGCCGTGTTACAGCAGAACACTGAAAACACAAACTGACTGACTACAGAGACCATTTATTCTCCAGCTACTCAAGTACCTACATCTTCCTGAGAAGATCTCTAATGAAACACATAGATATGCAGCTCTGTTTCTTAAAAACCTTTACGAGTCATGATTGCATTACTCATGGCATCCTGTTCCGCAACAAACATTCATCGGAAAATGCTGTGATTATTAAAATGGAACATGTTTACCAAGCATCAGAGCAAAACATGTACAGAATTATGTGAAAGAAGATGTAAGTGCATCTGAATGCAGGCTTTAACTAGCATGTTTTCAACCTCCTGAGAATGATGCTGTTCAATAAGACGCCACTAGATGAAAGTCATTCGCTAATAAAAAGAACTTAGAATAATAAAAGGCTAGTAATGTGAAGGGAATAGACATGGAGACACACTGAGACCAAATGAAAGAGAGGGGTGGGGAGAGAGAAAGCTGCAGTGATTAATGAGTCACATGATTGACGGGTGAGTCATCTACTGCCATGCACCACTGCAGAACCTCAAGCACTTATACCCTCTCCCTCTCTCTCTCACACACACACACACACACACACACACACACACACAGGCACAAACACCAGCCCACTCCCCCACACCCTGACTTTGGACACAATGCAGAACTCAATTATGCTTAAAAACACCTGCATTAGGCAAGACGCAAACACACCTATTGCCAGAAGGCCTTGCGGTCTAATTCAAACTACACAGCATTTGGTTAAAACACCACTAAGACCTCACGGCGACCGATAATAGTGGGATTTAACCCCAAATAGATGTTCATTATCGTGCTGATGCACTCTAAACATCTACGGCTTCCCATCCAGCAGCCCTTAGTGGTCGATCCGGCTGCAAATTAAGCATTGCGGCGACAGACGGCCGCTTGAAAATTTTCCATTAGTGACCAGAATGCAGCGGCTATGGGGGACAGTTGTTTATGAGCCTCTGATGTGTTTCTCTCATTCCTTTTCTTTCAGCTTTTGTGTCGAAAACGCAGAGGGCCACGAATGAGCATAAGTGCGGCGAAGTCTCACGGCGCTGCTGTCGGAGGCTGGTGAGTCATGGCCACTTACGTTCTCCCTCAACTTCCATTCTCAAACAGTTTCACTGAAATATGCAAAGAGTCTGTTAAGTTACGGCGGTAATTACTGTAAATGGACGCCTGACTCTTCAAAACCTTCACACATGAAATGTTCCGAGTCATTAATGTACGCCACAGCTCCATCTGTTGCTCAGGCACGTGATCGCACGTACACACGTGTGCGCATGCAAAAATCAGGCATAAACACAGCCTGATGGCAGTGGAGCCAGTACTTCTGAGGTAAAAAGTGTCTGATAATGACTGTGACTCAGAAAGCAGCTCTAATGATGCATTCTACCGAGCTGACCGACCAACACAGCACGGGAAAAAACACTCTTGGATGAAACTTTCTCTAAGGTGCTTCAAAGTGCCTTGAAGCTCTCTGCTGCCTTTGTAGATAGACAGCCCCCATTTATGCCCTTCCTGGATTTCAGTGATTAGCCATAATTGAACAGAATCATTTCAATCTCGGAGAGGTTGATAAAAAAATGCTAAAATAAAAAATTCCTCTTCCCCCGATCCTTCTCTGTATGCCAAACCTTTATGCATGATGATAATTACCTTGTAATTACCATTCAATTATACCCTCTGCTCTCACCGTAAGAGCTGTCAGTGTGTCCGTTAAGAGCTGATTGCCAGAGTCTGCCGTTGTGTCTCACAGGATGTGCTTTTACGATGGTTTTTGGCATCAAACGAATGTACCTGCACTGTCATGTTGTAATATATGGCGGTGGATACAGCTTTAATATGTCACGTACTAGAGGTTTCATTTTAAAGACTGTGTGAAATGATTTTCTTTCGGAATCAATTCAAAATGTTCCATTTCACCCGCCGGGGGAGAATGATCTTTGACAGCACTGGCGGGGGAGGCAGGCATCAAGCTCTCGGCTCCCAGCATGCACCAGCAGTCATGTTTCCATTAAAGAGCTTTGTGTGCTCTGACAGTAAAACAAAAGGAATGCCATCTATCAGGTTGTAAAGTCTGATTAATGTGGCTTGCTATCTTTATTAAAGTGTATTGATGTAAATGGAAGTACAGAAACTGTGTTATGACACGCAAGCTAAAAAGTGTTGATCACGATCAGCACTGCAGAAACACCTGCAGAAGGTTAACAGTGAGTGGAAAAACAACATCAACATTTCATTCATCTGCCGGTTGGGTCGGTGCCGCATTTAAAAAAAGAAAAGGAGGAGGTGAAGAGGGTTGAGGAGCTGATGGAGTCAGAGAGAATGGAGGGAGCGCATGAAACCGAGAGAATAAAGGTGAAGGTCTGAGTGACTCACTCTCTATAAGTACTTATCCAGCAGCTCTGTAAAGTGGCGGACCACCTTCACAGTAACAAGCTCATTGCCTGGCTTCTCTAGCACTGAACGCTCTCATATATACGGGTGTTTCTGCAACTGTGGGCACTTTTTTGTCCCAGGGGTTGATTTTTTTTTTATTAAAGGTAATAGATTTCAAATAGATTTCAATGCTTTTCTTTTTGATGTAGTCTATCTCTTTTTTTTTTGCCATGCCTTCATCATATTTTTGGCACACACATATACATATATATACAGTATATATATATACACACACACAGTATATAAAAAATATAATTTGTCATAATTTTTAATGTTTTACATTTCCTTTTACATACTTTTTTACATTTTCAAAGAGTAACAGTAATTATAATTATTATTAACTTACTTTTTAGTCAACAGTGTCTGTGAAGAGCTATATGAAATACGAGACATGATGAGTGAAGAAAAAATATGTCTGAGCTCACAGCTTTGGTTAAGCAATTTTAATGAATCATGTTAGGATATGTTACATTTATTTATTAATTAAACATTTAAAATGCAATTTCCATCACAGAATGTTATTAAACACAAATTGCGTTTAATAAAATTCTGTTTTGGAAACAACATTTTAAATATGTTTGAAATGTTTTCAGTGGTTACAATTCATTTTAATGTGTACATTGTATTTAAGTTGTGAGTAATATTAATTAACAATGTGTTCTTACTAGGGTTAGGGTTAAGATTAGGGTTTAGTTTAGGGGCAGTTGCATGTGATTATGCAAAATGTACTGTTATTACTACGTGCATGTACATGTAACAAGGACACTGCAAAATAATTTTGCCTGTTTATTAAATATTTTTATTAAAATATGTTTAAACATGCAAGATGTGATGAAAATGACAATGCAGAAAAAAAGTCCTTTGATAATGTGTGCACATACTGTTGGATATCGTCAACAGACAAATTACATGAGAGTGTTAAAAGTGTGTTTTAAGAGAGTCTATTTTCTAAAAGCCCACAGGGACAACACTTGAACACACACTCACTCTTTGGTACTATATTAGGTCCACATTGTATTTGCAAACAGCCCTCTTGTCTCGAGGGCGTAATCCATTTGATGTTTACATCAAGTGCTATTGTGGCAGATGGGGTAAAATGTCCCTCAGGGGTGTTTATCCTCAGCTGGGGAGTCCAGACTGCTGACTGACCGAGGCAGACGAGGCCTGACACCTGAGCTCCACTGCTGTCACTCTTTACAGCAAATCTCCTTGTGAGCCATTGAGATGCATCAAATATTGAATGGCCACAGTTTCCGTTTCGTGAGAAGAAGGGGTTAGGGAGAGAGAGAGCAGATAAACAAAAAGAGGTTGCTCTCACGGAAACAGGAGGTCAGTGAGATGGCGGGGATGGTTAACGACAGCCAAGCGGCCCAAGTGGGGTAAGTGAGCTCTCCATGAGTACAACACTTAACTGCTGATGTTTTGCTAGTGTCAGGCTGAGTTAAAAGGTCTCGGCTGGGGAAACTCAAGCCTCTGAGTGTAATTCGTAGGCAGATGGATTAATTGATAACCTCCCGTTGAGGGGTAAACAACAGTAATTGAGACTGACTGTCAAGGCACTGTCTAAGGAAAAGCCCAGCCATGTGTCAGGGATTTTATTAAAATGTAAAAACAAATAAACAAAAACAATATAAACATGTTTTTTTTTTTTTACTCTTTACTCACTCTTTCTTTTAAAAATACAGAATGAGTACGACTGACCAAAGTGACAAGGAACAAAACTCTCCACAGGACCAACAGGAACAGGTCAGAGTTTTTCTTTATTTTCAATGGACCAATCAGTTTATTTAATTTACATTACCGAAAAAGCAACAAGACACAGCATGCATGTTTACATATAAAAATGCTTAAAAGGCAGCGTAAGTGAATGCAAAAACGTGCTCTGTGTGAACTGTCTCTAAACACTGTCTCGAAACAACATGGGTTGTTTCACAGGCCGTTTCATGCGAGGAAGGGAGCTGTTGTGTTACACAGGAGAAATCTGAATCCGGCCAGACCCCAAACATTGCACAGGCCTTGGCAGCGACTCCTGTACACACACACAGTACGTCTAAACCTGTCACTGTTAACCAGCTGATAAATGCTTACACTGATAATAAGGATAAGGTACATTAAAAATGCTGAACAGTTTGTCCTTGTGCAAACGTTCGGCACTGAAATGCTAATGCTGTGTACTCAGGAGGATGATGGGAAACGGCCAGCACACAGGCCTAATTTAGCCTACTCTTGGCTATTTTGGGATGTTTGTTCTGTGGTAAAAATAAAAATTAGGCTATATATAGAGTGAATAAGACTGATAGTGCTCACAGATCTTGTTTGCTTAGGTGTGAAGTAATGAATTTATAATGAGCGTGCTCTTCAATAGCTATAGGAGTCGCCCTTGAACTCTGCTGGTACTGCTTGAAATCTCTCCCCATCGAAGACCACAACATACCTCAGGTACAGTGAGAAACTCATGTTCGTGCTTAATATGCGTCTATATCAAATATAGGGCATGCTTTAATAGATTTATGATCTGGTTTGCCTGCCTTTTTAGGACTAGATAGAAACTGGGGTTGGATTTCATTGATCTGGCATGCATTCAGTATCTTGTTGCAACCATGGTTGTAAATTATGTAGCCGAGTTAGCGTTGAAAAATATAACGTGTCATTCCCGCATGTGTCCACTAGATGGCGGAGTTCAGTAAATGTTTTGTTTCAGTTGCAGGCCGACAGTGAGGATCTAACACTGCCCCCCAGTGGTGAGCGTTTGCACTACCAGCGAGACCCCAGACCTCATTTTGGAGTTGCCCACTCCTCTCGCTCTGTGTCTTTTCCCTTGTGGGACAGTGATAGGCCGAGGGAGATGAAGAGGGGAGAGGAGGAGGAGGAGGAGGCCGTGGAATCTGTCAGCTGTTGTCCTCACTGCCATCTTGGGCTGCCACGTGATACACTAAGCTGGCATGAGGTAAGTAGACACGCCAAAAGTTTTCAGAATGCAATACTAGTGTACTACATTGTATATTGCCAAAAATTAAATAAAGAAATAAACTTAATTAATATTTAAACTGTATACTGTACGTTATACATTGTATAATGCCTATATATTTATTTTACACACACACACA
>NW_015555967.1:225602-232157 GCF_001515605.1 Sinocyclocheilus anshuiensis | reverse complement strand
ACACACACACACACACACACACACACACACACTGTATACTGCTATTTTCCAGTAAATAAATATTTAATATAACAATTATTCCTTAATTATATAAAATATAATAATTCCTTTCATAAGTTCATTTTTCATGTACTGTAAAAAAATCATAACACATTCATAATCATAAATGAATAATAATAGCATAAAATGTTATAATAAAAGAAATTAATGTTTAATTTATTATATTATTAATTATATTATTGATATTATGATTATGATTATATTATATTGATAATAATATATAAATAATAAAATTAATACAATTTTTATGTGCATGTTGATTGTTAGAGACAACATAAAAATAGCATGACATTTAAAATAAATTGATTTACCTAACAATGGTACATTTCTCTGGATTTGTTTTCACTGTTGTTTGATTTCTGTCTTTTTGTGCAGGGAAAGTGTCTGTTATTTGATGGGCAGAGAAACAATTTGTCTTAATAAAACTGTCTTCTGTCGCTTCTGTCTGTTGATGGCTACCTAAAATAAGCTATGAAACTGTTGATATTTTTGTTCAGTCCTATTCTACCTGTTTATAAGTTGTAATATATTTGTTCAGTAATATATTGTAAGCAATTTAGGAGCTGGACTGTCAGAAATAATATAATTACCTTTTAATAATACAGTACTACTGTTCTTTGAGTTCAAGAACAGCACTCAACTGCTTCACTGTTTCTAAGCGAAATCCAATTCTTTATTTTAGCATTACATTACATGCTTTGTCATTTGTCACAGTGAGGAAATTTAACCTTTCAAGAGTCATGAATTTCTTGTCTTTACTATTCACTGCGGTGCTTATTTTATTCATACTATTATATGCTTGAAATGATGCTAATGCATTATGTGCAATGTTGTCAAATAGCATTTACTAAGGATGAATCAGGAATGTCAAAAATGTATTGAATTGCCCAAAGTTTGCTAGCAATATGAAAAGCGTCATTGTTAAAACTGTGTGCATTAAAATTGTTTAAATTAAAATTTATATGGCCTGATGGTTAGTTATATCAGTGTCTGTAGTGCGCTATGCATTTTTAAACCCTTGTGTTTGATTGCAGGCGAGTATGGAGGAATGAGCAGAGGCTGAGAGGTTAATTTCTCAAGCACAAACCTCACATTTCAGGTGTTATCTGAGGCAGCCAAAGCCTGGGTGACTCAAAGTTGCCTCAAGCTGAGAGTTCACACATGGAGTGAATTGTCAACATGGTTGAGTCTAGCAACATCCTAAAGCCAGAAGTGTCCATAGACCATTGGCTTATGAGGCAAAATGATTTTCACTGGTTTTCAAATATAGAATGGGGATACAGCTCCATTTACCACAAGAAACAGACCTGCAGTGTATTATTTTATTAATATGAACATTTTGATTGGCCATATATTGGCCTTATATGTACATTTCTTTATATATAAATATACATGATATATACAAAAAGTATCTCTTTGTCTGGTATCAGCAATAAGTTCACAAACAGATTATACCTGTTATTTGTGTTGATGACATTATAACAGACATTCATATACCAATATTGCAATATCTATCAATAGTGCAAAGAATAGTCAACTTAAATTGATGCACAATTGATATTGGGATGTGCAACATAGATGAACAGGAAAAGGTCGAGCAGCTAGACGAAGTTCCCAAGTAGCCTACTGTCAAATGACTATACTGAGCTCAAATGATCAGTAGCCTCTACAAGGGTGCAAAAGTAAAGTCTCACCAGGGGCACCGTTACGGGGGTGCAGAATATGTCAGGCATATGGTCCGAAGCTAGGGGGCCCCAAATCACGACTTTGGATTTTTTTTAAAGCGCGTCGTCTTGCGCTTAAACGGACAAACACACATTGCCAATTTGAACATTCAAGCGATTTTAAGGCATTCAAGTGTAACGGAGGCCAGCAGACGCACTAGCGACTAACGCTAGAGGCTGCAGTCTTTAACCTCCTTGTTAGTGCGTCCGCATCCCATGCCGGAGACCCGGGTTCGAGACCCACTCGGAACAAGAACAAGGTGTGGTGGTAAGGACCTGGGGGAGAGGGGTTACACAAGCACAAGTAACAACTCCATTCAGTGTGCTGTGTTACTCAGACAGCCACGTCTCTGACATCTAGAGCCCTGCATTTCAGCCAGAGCCCGACGGGTGTCATAGCTTAGACGCGGGCGGGCATTGGGCCTGTTTTAGTGTGTCACGCTCGTTCAGCGGTCTCGTTTCGCTTCGACGGCTTTCAGCCTCACCCTGCTTCATTCTACTACATTAATAAATCATTAGCTCATCCATGAACATTTCTGCCCGAGTCCCGTCGGATTGCATCGGCTGTGGGGATGAAGACCAGTGTTGCCACAACTGCTTTCAACTGAAAGTAGCTAAAACTGGTAGCTAAATGTCACTAGATGACATCACAATGGCAAATTCACTGATCTATATAAAGATGAACGTAAATCAGTGGGCAAGATGAGAACTTAGATAAGGTTTGTCCAAGAAGTTGCTATATTTGTCCCTAAACTTTTGAAAAAAGTCTCAAAAGGGGCGGGGAAGTCGCTAAATCTAGCTACAAAGTAGCTAAATTGGCAACACTGATGAAGACACAACTCCCATGATTCCACACTCAGTCACGGCATCATCAAACTACCCATTTGATTCTTTGTTTGTTTCGAATACGCGCCTCTAACAGCGAAAAACTACATATTGTGTCTTTAAATTTGCCGCAAAAGCCCCGCAAAACTAGCTAGCCTACTTACCATGTGTCTGGGGGAAATGGTAAGGAAATATTTGAATTATTTATTAATAAACTAGCGTTTTCTGAGTCAGTGTGCAAAGATGAAGTTGACGATCCTGATCGCCATCTCCTCACTGGACGCGCCTTTAGAGAGAATCGCATCTTTACAGATTACATAATGAAAGAGTTTTTGTTTTCGATTAGAATTATTTCGTTTTAAAGTAGTAATTTAAAGCTTTCTATACATATTTATCATGTCTGTGAGACAAGTATTCACTGAGTTTCGGTTAATTTTTGTGAAGCGCTCCGCCCGTTCAAGACAGCACAAAAGCGCACCCTGTTTGTTTTCAGGCTATTTTAAAAAAGCACAAGGTTTTGTAGATATTATGAGTGCACACAAATAAAAGTAGACTGTTTACAGTTCCGAATGATGCATTACTCGTATCTTTATGAGCAAAAATGACGGCATTCAGTTGTTTCTGTTATTAAGAATAAAATGCAAGTGATCGCACCGGCGCCTCAATACTGTCCTGCAAAGCGTGCTTTCGCTTCCACTCTCCGCACATGATTTGAGAAGGTTAAATTGATCAAACGTGATCAACTCATTGTCTGCCGCTGGCCGCTTTGTCGTACACAAACAAAAACTTGATTTTAACAAACAAAAATATATATACACACATATATATAATAGGGTATAAAACAGGATCTGAAACCGTTAAAAAAGTATTTAATGTATTTAACAAATGGTCAGTGAAGAGAGGTTCTCTTATTTTCAGAAAATGCTGATTTTCAAGCTTTCAATTCAAGCTTGCTTTCATGATTATGCAATTTTCTAGCTAGCTAAATAAATAAATAAATAAATAAACAAAATATAAGCACTAAATAGAACAATCTACAAATTTAAATAAACATTTTTTAATTACTCCAGACTAAGTAACAAGGTTGCAATTTTAGCTTAAGTAACTTAAGGTAAGGACTAGCTAGTTTGAGGTCATGCTTGTTTAGGATAAAGTTGACATAAAAAAAAAGTAATAATAATTTGGATAACAGGGTTGAATGGCCGAGCTTGACGAACATGTAGTAATTAAAATTAGTAATTAAAATATTTTATACAATGAATTTATATGAATTCAATATTACGCAATTGTACGATTTTAATTTGAATGTAGAAAATCAAGAACCTTAGAATAACAGTTTATCAAACATATCTACACTGTATGTCTTTGCTACATTAAACTCAAACCTTCTCTGATCAAACATTTCTTATTATAATTTTTACATAAACCCTCTATAGTGTGGGTGGTCGTAGGGTAATACAATTGGGTGTACCGAATGTACCTTATTAATATTACATAAGATGAGTAACGCATAATGAGTCAAATATTTTAAAACAGACCAATGATTGAGCTCGCTGCATGACCTCTATATTAATATTCATGAGCTCCTCGCCGCCACGCCTCCGCAGTGGTCTTCCTGTGATTGTGTTGTCTCCGTCCTATTGGGCAGACGCATCTTGCACGTCGTCACACATTGCAGATTTTCACTTTGCTCATAAAATATCATTAAAACATGTCGTCTCTGTATAAACCGTTTTCTGTCTCGGACGGGCCGTGCAAAGATGCGATACTGAGGCGAGGTTGCACGCCGCTACAGCATCCTGCTGCGTTGACCCGGATTCCCTCCGCTGGCGGGGGCTCGACGCGCACTTTTACCCCAATTCCTAACATGTATCCAGGCCAGAGGAATCTAGCGGCCGCTGCAATCGGAGGGAGAAAAATCACCCATCCGTGGAAGGCTATTCTCGCAGGTAAGTGCGTATTGTGTTTGTGTTAGAAGCAGACAAGCGCCAATGTTTTGGTGGATCACGCAATACCCTATAATGCGCGAGCCCACAACAACAGCCATGCAACCAAATGGTAACTTCCAGAAATCTCATGTGTTGACTCAGCTGATATGTGTTTATACATGGTTGGACACTAAAAATAGCGTGTTTTACTAATATAAATGTCAATTTAACTACTTGATCATATTCCAACATTGTTACTCTAACAACAAACACTTGTTTGGTTGCAGTGTTCATAAAATTGTGTGTTAAACAACCAAGTACAACTAAAACAAAATGACCTTGTATGAAACTGTCTTGTCCTTGATGGAAGTTAATCAGCTGTAAATTTGAACGAATCACATAGATTGCCTCTGATGTCACTGAATGTAATTTAGACACACTTTATTTACTGATGATATTATTTTTACCCAGGTGGCATTGCAGGAGGCATTGAGATCTGCATCACATTTCCAACAGAATACGTGAAGACCCAGCTACAGTTAGATGAAAGAGCAAATCCTCCACGGTACCGAGGCATAGGTGAGGATGGCTGTTGTTAAAGGAATAGTTCACGCTAAAATGAAATTTTTCCAAAAATATCTCTCCCTCAGGCTGTCCAGGATGTAGATGAGATTATTTCTTTTTCGGAACAGAATTGTAAAAAAAACAAAAAACAAATCCATCACTAAGATGTTTTTAACTTCAAACCGTTGCTTCAGGCTAAAATAGAAGTCCTCTATATATCTTATCACTTTCACCAGTGAAAAATTTGTCTTGTTTGAATAAGGAAAGATATATGCACAGATCAAGCACTGTTTAAGTGAAAACAGTTCTTAACAAATGTATTAGTGGGTTTTGTTGTGAGAGAACAACGGGACTTTCACTAGAGGAAGTGTTATAGATTATGGACTGATATTTTGGCCAGTAGCAACAGTTTAAAAATAAAATGCCTTGATGGATTTGTTTCTCACAAACACGCAGCTTTTCACTTCACAAAACATTAATTGATGGACTGGAGTCATGTGGATTACTTGTGGATTATTATGATGTTTTTATCAGCTGTTTGGACTCATTCTGACGGCACCCATTCACTGCAGAGGATCCATTGGTGAGCAAGTGATGTGCTGCTTAATTTCTTCAAATCTGTTCCAATGAAGAAACAAACTCATCTACATCTTAGAGTGATTTTTCAGCTATTTTTTTATTTTTGGTTGAACTATATGAATGAATGAAATGTGTAAAAACAAAAAACAAGTATAACCTGGATTTGTTTGTGCAGGCGACTGTGTTAAGCTGACGGTGCAGGATCATGGGTTGAGAGGTCTATACAGAGGGCTTAGTTCACTGCTTTATGGATCTATCCCGAAATCTGCAATACGGTAAGAAACGTTGGTATTTGCGTGTTAAAGCTTACATAGGGTCTCTTTTGCTGACACTTTTCTTTTCGACATTATGGCAGTTTTGGAACATTCGAGGTTCTTAGTAACCCAATGAGGGATGCCACGGGTCGGCTTGACAATAAAGGAAGTTTGCTGTGTGGGCTTGGAGCAGGAATTGCAGAGGCAGTGTTGGTAGTCTGTCCAATGGAGACAGTCAAGGTAGGACTGTTACCAGTTGTTTTGGTTATACATTACGATAATATACCACCTTAACTGGTCCTCTGTGATGTACATTTTGATTCATATTTTACTCAGAACATCTCCTGTCTGTATTATTTTCAGGTGAAGTTCATTCATGACCAGTGCTCTCTGAGGCCACGCTACCGAGGGTTCTTCCATGGCGTAAGGGAAATCATCAGAGATCAAGGTACCAAACGAATGAGATCCAAAAGAATTTTGCGTCTTAATAGAGACAGTAGGAGGAGACGGACCACTCATAGAAATATTATCAATATGGGGGCTGTAGAAAATAAAATTGAAACTTAAAGTAAATGATAAAACGAAACACAAAATAAATTATACAATTAAAAAAAGTGTATA
>NW_015555967.1:224425-225573 GCF_001515605.1 Sinocyclocheilus anshuiensis | reverse complement strand
AAATCTAAAATAAAAATAAAAAAATTGAAAAAATATTAGTTTTTGAAAAATAAATTATAAAATAAAAATAAAACGAAACAAAACTTCACAAAATTAAAAAATGACAAAATATCAAATATAATAATTATATGTTTTCTCTATGTTTGTAGGTGTTCGAGGGACGTATCAGGGACTGACTGCTACACTTCTGAAGCAGGGTAGCAACCAGGCTATTCGCTTTTATGTTATGAACTTGTTGCGCAACTGGTACAAAGGTGAGGATGAGATCACTGTCCTAACAGTAATACTCTGAAATTATTTTCACTATGGCCATTCAACAAAAATGATCAGCTTGGCTTTTTCATCAGGCGATGACCCCAGTCGTGACATGCACCCTCTGGTTACAGCGTTGTTCGGAGCAACAGCCGGGGCGGCGAGTGTTTTTGGAAACACGCCACTTGATGTGGTGAAGACTCGAATGCAGGTTAGCAGAGACTGATGCTTATTATTTATTAAATAATTAATTAAAATGAATATATTTATTCTTTTAAAAGAAAATGTCTTTAAATACCACTCATTGATATATTTTATTATCTTTTTTTAGGGTTTGGAGGCTCATCGCTACAAGAGCACATTAGATTGTGCATTCCAGATTTTGAAGAATGAAGGCCCTCAAGCGTATGTTTTTTTCTTCAAAATCATTATTTCCTTTTGAACATCCTTTTTTTTCTTATACCTTAAAGGGATAGTTCACCCAAAAATTAAAATTCTGTCACCATTTACTCACCCTCAATTCATTTCATACCTGTTTTAATTTCTAACCAATGGGTTTCTGGTCTCCACTGACTTGCGTAGTATTTTTTTTTTCCCATTCTATGAAAGTCAATAGGGACCAACAACTGTCTGGTTACCCACATTCTTGTGTGAGTAAATTATGCCAATTTAAATTTTTTGGGTGAACTATTTATTTTGGGTGAATTACAGCTCCCACTAGAGCTGTGCAATTAATCGAAATACAGTTTCGATTTCGGCCTCCAACGATTATGAAAATACAATAATCGAGATAAAACGATTATTCCGCCCCCTTTCCAGCAGTGCGCTTTTGCTCCTCCATAAAAGCCCAATTTCACGGGCAAATCAGTAAAATCATGCAACGTGACTTTCGCAAA
>NW_015555967.1:222452-223628 GCF_001515605.1 Sinocyclocheilus anshuiensis | reverse complement strand
TATTACCTTTTGAACATCCTTTTTTTTCTTATACCTTAAAGGGATAGTTCACCCAAAAATTAAAATTCTGTCACCATTTACTCACCCTCAATTCATTTCATACCTGTTTTAATTTCTAACCAATGGGTTTCTGGTCTCCACTGACTTGCGTAGTATTTTTTTTTTCCCATTCTATGAAAGTCAATAGGGACCAACAACTGTCTGGTTACCCACATTCTTGTGTGAGTAAATTATGCCAATTTAAATTTTTTGGGTGAACTATTTATTTTGGGTGAATTACAGCTCCCACTAGAGCTGTGCAATTAATCGAAATACAGTTTCGATTTCGGCCTCCAAAGATTATGAAAATACAATAATTGAGAAAATACAATTATTGTGCCCTATTTCACCCCCTTTCTAGCGGTGCGCTTTCGCTCCTCCATATAAGCCCAATTGTATGTGCAAATCATATAACGTGACTTTTGCAAAATGGGACATGCTTTATTTATTTGTTGACTAAATGTTTTTAAAAGCGCAAAAGAGAACTCGCGCTGTTCCTCTGGACTTCTGTGCATGCGCTCCGACACGGAAAGGAACACGGACATGTATAAATTCCTCTTTTAGCTTAAGGTGCGTGCCTAAACTGTCAAATACATGCAAAATGTGTCCAAATGCGCGGCACTTGGTGATTACTGACATAAACAATTGTCGGCTATGTCTTAAGTGAACGTAAACAGTTGAGAATGAAAAAACGTGTGTAACAGTAAATTGGATCCATGTGGCTCTTAAAGTGACAGCAGGCTATTTCTGCTGCTGACTGTGTGCTTCATATTAATCAAACAACAAAAGACACACTGAAGGACTTTTGTAGCTTTAATAAGAAACAAAGGAAGTTTAATTCTTTTTTAATTAAATTTCTGTAGTAGGCTGTTAGCTGAATAATTTAGACTTGCACTGTTTGTTTCATTTGCATCTTTTTTTCTATTGTATTTGTCCTTGGCTTTTTTTTCTGACGTTTTAATTATTTTCAATCATTTTTTAGGGCTTTTTTTTTGTTTTGTTTTTTACTAATATTACTTACCCTAGTATTCTGCTGTGATATTGAGAATCGTGAAATGTAGCTTAGATTGTATAATTTCGAAATTTGAAGCAAAAACAGAATGGTTTGACTTCAGTTTTGTGAAACTATACATAAAA
>NW_015555967.1:218519-221492 GCF_001515605.1 Sinocyclocheilus anshuiensis | reverse complement strand
CCCTGTCCAGTGGTGCTTTAAAAGCCCAATTTCACGTGCAAATCAGTAAAAACATATAACGTGACTTTCGCAAAATGGGACGTGCTTGATTTATCAAAGTTTATTCGATTTATTCATGTTTTTAAAAGCACGAAAAAGAACTTGCGCTGTTCCACAGGAGGCTTTCTGTGCATGCGCTTAGAGACGGAACAGAACATGCACATGTAAATTCATCTTTAAGCTTAAGGTGCACGCCTAAATGATCAAATACATGCAAAA
Source organism: Sinocyclocheilus anshuiensis (assembly GCF_001515605.1). Lineage (NCBI taxonomy): Eukaryota > Metazoa > Chordata > Actinopteri > Cypriniformes > Cyprinidae > Sinocyclocheilus > Sinocyclocheilus anshuiensis. Next base: position 221,234 of record NW_015555967.1, on the reverse strand, counting down.
ATGTGTCAAAATGCGGTGCTTAGTGACTATTCACGTAAACCCTCATCGGTTATGTAATATATGAATGTAAACGGTTGAGAATGAAAACATGTGCGTAACAGTAAATTGGATCCGTGCAGCTCTTAAAGTGACAGCAGCCTAATATTCCTGCTGCTGACTGTGGGCTTCATTTGAAAATCACTCACTGCTCTACACTGAAGGACTTTTGTAGCTTTAATAAAAAACAAAGGAAGTTTAATTCTTACAGTGAAGACTGACTATGCTGTTTTATTTTACATTCAGTTATGCAATTTCTGTAGTAGGCTGTTAGCTGAATACTTTATACTTGCACTGTTTCATTAAATCTTTTTTTCTATTGTATTTGTCCTTTCCTATTTTTATTACTGACCGTTTAATTATTTTCAATAATTTGAGGACTTTTTTTGTGTTTTTACTAATATTAGTTACCCTAGTATTCTGCTGTGGTATTGAGAATTGTGAAATTTCGCTGGTCTCTAGAATGTAGATGTCATAGCAACCTTATTTACAGAAAATATAGATTTGATATATATTGCTATCTTTAATTAAATCACTCATATAAAGTTTTGGTCATGTGGCCCACTCATGATCGTGATTACAGTATTGACCAAAATAATCGTGATTATGATTTTTGCCATAATCGAGCAGCCCTAGCTCCCACAGAAGTCACTTTCAAACCAAGCAGCCTTCTGTTGGTCAATGCATTGAGACTAACTGAACGTGATGCGAAATCTGTGTTGGAAAATCTTTCGCCCTCACATGAACTTCTTGATCATGCGAATTCCTATTAAAATGACTGTGAACATTTGCTGAACAATGGTAAACGTGTCCTCACCTTTACACTTTTTTCACTTTGCATCACAGGTTCTACAAAGGCACGGTCCCACGACTGGGCAGAGTGTGTCTAGACGTGGCCATTGTCTTTGTTCTCTACGAGGAGGTTGTAAAGCTACTGAACAATGTCTGGAGAACAGACTGAAGACGGACCAGGGTGCAGAACTGATCGAGACAGACTGAACTATCCAAACACAGTTGGCCACATCAGTCAAGTCTAAAGATCCAGACTTGAACCATGAACCCTGGCCTAGAGGATTTTAACCATCCATCTGTGTCTGTATAGTTGAAGCCAGGAGCTTGAGCCATGTGAAGGAACCTGTAGCTTACGGTATTTATCGATGCACAAAAATATTGATAAATGAGCAAGCATATCATCAGTTTGCACTCTTCACTTCAGTAAAATTGTTCAAGTGTCTTCTCACCACCATGCTTTTATAGAGGTTGTCGTGAGACAGTCTACTTATGTGGCATGAAACGTAATAGCACAACCAAGTATGTAATGCACATGTTCTTTTGTCCTAGTTTACATGCAAAGCTCTGAGGTACACTGAAAATGTGCTTTTATAAGAAGTCAAATGTAAGTCTCAAAACTGGTTGAGGCTCAGACATTCGTGATACTCAATATAAAACCTGCATGCCGAGTGGCATCATCAAGACCTGGGCATTCAAGCTTGATGTTTTATGTTTTCATAATTTAAATGATAGATTTTTAATTTGCACAATTTAATTATAAGCTTTTTTGTCATCAAGCATTTCCCACAAAGGCTGCTTATTCTGTACTAGTTATGCTACTTTTGTTTTTGTGTCCGCTATATAAGCAGTGCTTCTTCAAAACCGATTCTGAATACTTCACAGATTCAATAAACCAACTAGGTTCAGTTTCCCGGCCCTGTGACCTTTTTGAGTAGCCAATATTGAATAATCGATCCAAACTTTGAATTCCATCGTAAGACTCTTCACGTCATATATGTGCTGTGCGATAACAACAAACTGCTTTAGATGCTCTACAGTTGTTCATTCAAGATAAGAAAGCCACACACTCACAACACAGGTCCCATAAAAATCCTTTTACTGCTTGTTAAATGAGAAAATGTCTCTGCTGACGTAGTACGGTCCACTGTGACGACGCTGGTTATCTCTTGGCTCTGGAACAGACCCAGTTAATGCTGCCTGTATCACAGCATTAGGGATTAAGTTAATTACAAAGAATGTGTGTGAGAAAGATTACACAGATTAGACTGGGTCAGTTCACCTGCACTTCCACAGGGCAATTGCTCATTTGAGTGGGGGATCAGGCAAAAAAAAAAAAACCCCAAAAAGGCAGCGTTTTATCTTCCTGCTATCTGGCCCGACAACATCAGAGAGCATTATATGTCAGCTATTGTGATGCTGTCGAAGTGGTTTCATTGGACAAATAGGCTAAGGCTTAATGCTCCGACACTACTGTCCACCATCCTGTGGGGTGATGCTTCGAGACGCCTGATTGGCTGTTGTGTGCAGAGCCAGGGGTCGCTGGTTTCTCCGGGTTACTTCCTCCATCTAAAGGGGAAAAGAAGATAAGACATGCCAGGTGTTCCTACCAGGTGGCATTGTGTGTGTGTGTGTGGAAATAAAATAATGTTGGGTCACTTGCATTCTTAAACACTTGTCTTTTCCACCGCTGGCCACTCTCTGTCCGTCGGGACTCCAGTCAACTGCAAAAATCTGAGCAATGAAAGAAAACTAATTTAGTGGTGTTTGCCCATGCAAAAAACCACCGCTATGCTGTTGCTAATGTATTTGGAGTGTTTTTAGTATGTGGTTGCTAGGTGATTGATTAGTGGCCTGTTTAAAGTCATCTCCAGATTTAAATATACAAAA
>NW_015555967.1:213603-218276 GCF_001515605.1 Sinocyclocheilus anshuiensis | reverse complement strand
TTTTCATCTGAAACGTGCTGCGATTTATATTCCAAAGCCACTCATATAATGCAGAAACACTCAAGCAAGCAAAACACACGCAACGCCTGCACGTATTTGTACTGATGCAGAATGAGAGGGACAAGTACAGTACAGCCGAGCGCATTTCACACAGGCTGTTAGTTTCACTTTCGCCAGAAAGTCGTGTATGCCTAAGGTTGAAAATAAATGGTATTTATAGTGAATGCCCCTATGAATTTATTTATGAATTTATTATTTTTACGATTTAGTTTTAATCCAAATGATGCGTGTGCTAAGTGAGTGAACATCAAAGATCACACAACAGAAGTACGCGCGCTCTCTCTCTCCCCCTACCGTTAAGTAACTTGTGCATTGTTTTACTTGCTTGTTTTTGACATATCCGACCGAACTACAAACTTTCCAGTGATGTCTGTGAGAAAGATATATTCACTCGACAAGCTCGCGCATCTGCGCCGCTGCGCGCTCAACCCACTCAGCGTGCTTTGTTTATCAGCTCGCGCACATCAGCTATACAGGCGTTAATACTGAATGTTTAACATTATATTCATTGCATACATATAGTTCGTAGTAGACATCCTTAACTCCTTTCTGCTGTCTGTTGTTGGTGTTTCTTTGTTTGAATATGGCGCTTAACATGCTGTGTGGTATCGGCGTTTGGTATCGGGGCATTTTAACAAGTACGAGTACAGGAGACCAGTATCGGGCCCGATAACGATACCAGTATAGGTATCGGTGCATCCCTAATAAAAATATTAAAATAAAAACTTAAAATGAAATTGAAATAAAGCTGATATGATATATTAATTGTAGATGAAAAAAAAATTTTTTAAAAACTTGAAAAGTAGAAATGCTGCCTTGGCAACAATCTGAAGTTTATGTACTACGATTCCTAAAACTAAAATAAAAATACAGCTATATAGAAATAAATAAATAAAAATGACAAAAACTCATAAAAAGACTAAAACTTATTTTTTATTAAATATTACAAAAATAAATCTTATAAATAGTAAATATTATTATAATATATAAATGCTACTAAAATAACTGATGTAAGTTATTCTAAAGCTCTGGCCCTCGTGCAAGACTCCAACCTCTGAACTAAATCCATTCAGTGTCTCACCTCATCAGCGTGTCCAGGCAGATCTGCGTTCAGTTTGCCCTTCTTGATGTCCCACACCTTCAGAGTGCTGTCACTACTGCCACTGACCAACAGACGGCTGTCTGCAGACCACGCCACTTGGTACACTGGCCCCACATGACTGCGAAGTGAGGTCAGGTACCTGGAAAAACATAAAAAAGATCTTACAGCCCTTTAAAAACACTTTCATGAGGTCAGAGAAAACATATTGACGTGTTTGATGTTATATTTCAAGAGACTCTGGGTTGTTGCCATGTGCAGGCAAGCAAAATATGCCAGTGCTGATGTAATATGTGATATTGCCCTCTAGTGTACACTACTGCAAGTTTTTTACAGATTTATCAAATTTTTTTTCATAACTGCTGAATTTTGCAACATCTGATATAAAGCTGATATAAAAACAAAAACATAAATTTTAGATGAGAAACTTATTTTTCTTAGTTGCCAAGGCAACATTTCTCATTTTAAGATGAAGTACTACATTTCTAAAACTAAAATAATTATTTCATACTAATTAAATTATTAATTGTGTTTTTTTAACTTTAAACCGCATAAACACATTTCATTACACCAAATACACCAAATAATGTTCTTTTTAGCAGCATCATATGACCCCTTTAAGGTATATAGAATTATTAATAAAAACTAATAAAATGAATAAAGCGCATCAAATTAAACGTAAAAAAATGTAATGAAATAAAAAAAAACGAAATAATTATAATAATACTTAATACTAAATACTAACACTAATGTAGGTGTAATGACAAAGTCACTGTTATTGAACTGAACTGAACTGAATCTGGGCATTCATTGCATATAGAACATCTGCATACTATGCACACACTTTACATAATTAATATTGAAATATAGCACTGCACATATATTTTAGAAATATGTCAGTATGCTAATCTGCACATGATCAAATCAATCAAGGATCTATGACCACCCTACTTACTTTCCCGTCTTTCCGTCCCAGATCTTTATAGACTTATCGAAGGAAGCGCTGGCAATCAGCCGTGTGTCTGGTGAGAATAGCACCTCATTGACCAGTGCTTGGTGACCCGTCAAACGGGCCACTGGCTTCTTCTCCTCTGCTGGGTTCCATAAGAACATTGTGAAATCATCTGATCCTGACACCAGCCTCTCATGACCTTCACCCTTAAGAAGACCAAATGCTCAGGTTTATACATAAATCCATTCTCTCGCAGGTTAGTACTGTATATAGACTGGTCTCACTCACTCTGACACTGTTGTAGCGCTTCAAAGCCTTTTCCTTGATCTCTTCCACTGTGGAAAGCAGAAACATTTACATTTATTATTAAATGATCCATATTACATCTACTACAGTTCAAAAGTTTGGGGTCAGTTTCTTTTATTTGAAATATATTAATACTTATTCAGCAAGGATGCATACAATTGATCAAAAGAGAGAGTAAATACATTTATAATGTTACAAAAGATTTCTGTCAATTAAATGCTGTTCTTTGAACTTTCTATTAATCAAAGAATCCTGAAAAAAATATGGTTTCCACAAAACTACTGAGCAGCACAACTGTTTTCTATGAAAGCTTGTTCACGCCACAGGATTAAAAAAATAAAAAAGAATTGCAAGACATAAACTCAGAATTCAGGCTTTTTTCCTTGCAATTCTGAGTTTACATCTCACAATTCAGTTTTTTATTTCTGCCATGGAATAAAAAATAAAAAAAGAGATAAAGTGAGAAAGTCAATTACCTTTTTTTTAATCTTTTATCTTTTTTATCTACCTCTTTTATCCCATTGCGAAAACAAGCTTTCATAGTTTTAAACATCGATAATAATAAGGAAAGTTTCTTGAGCATATTAGAATGACACTGAAGACTGTAGTAATGGCTGCTGAAAATTCAGCTTTGCATCACAGGAATGAGTTAAATTGTGAAATATATTAAAATAAAAAAACATTATTTTAAAATTTTAATAATATTTCACAATATTACTGTTTTAACTGTATTTTTGATCAAATAAATGCAGCCTTTGCGACCAAAAAACTTTGAAGAGTAGTGTATAATAATTATTAATTTGCAGGTGTTGACACATACATGATCCAGTGAGATCCTGTGGGTTTATGGTTGCAGTAGCCGGCTCAAACGCTCCTGTACGCAGAACGTAGTCGGTGCTGAGGGCCAGCGTGTTGACCCAGTGAGCGTGACCTTGCAATGTACGACACTGAACCCCCTACGGCACAGACGAGAACAGATATTCACACCATAATTCTGTCAAACACCCAAGTAAATATTGTTTCAAGTTATCTTTGATCCATCATGAGTGGAAACAACGTACATCTTTGGCTCTCCAGACTTTAACGGTTCTGTCCTGAGATGAAGTGTACAGGAGACCATCACCTCCCCATTTTACACACGTCACAGACTGTGTGTGGCCGGTCAGGATCTTATCACAGCGGCCCAAAACCGTATCCCAGATCCGAATCGAACAGTCTTTACTGGTGCTAGCCAAATATCGACACTCTGGGTTCCTGTGATGGAGTGAAAATTACTGATAACTGATCATGATATTTTGTTACTTCATTATACATTTTTTTGAATTATAAATGAATTAAAGGTAACACTTTTCAATAAGGTTCAATTTTTCAACATTAATTAACATGAACTAACAATGAAAAATAATTCTAAAGCATTTATTAATCAGTTATTTAATGGACTTGAGCTAATATGAACCAACAATGAACAGCTGTATTTTTATTAACATTACCAAAGATGAATAAATACTGTAATAAATGAACTGCTTGTTGTTAGTTAATTTTAGTTAATGCATTAACTAACAATAACTAATGGGACCTTGTTGATTTTATTGTGTTACCAAATTAAACAATTGTTAAATAACAAACAATACAATATTATTAATTATTATAATAATTATAGTAAAATTAAACCCAAAACCCCAAAATAAGTTAAATTATTTTAATTTCAAATAAATTTGATCACAAATTCCCTGTAGAGCTTAATTAACACACGTAAATAAACCGATATAAAACATACTTTGATTACAAGGGCAAATTGATTTTTCAAAACTCACAGGTGGAGAGGTTCCCAGCACAGCCAGGTGATCCACTTCATATGTCCCATCAAGGTCTTTCCGATCTGACTTCGTGTGATCGGATCCCACAAGAAGATCTGCAAAGATCACAGCAGATATAAATCATTATATTAGACCTAAAGAACATCTTGTTCACTGGAATATCAGTGACTTATAATAACATGATATGCTCACCTGACTGTTTTTGCACCCTGATGCTAATTTCTTGCCATCTGGAGACCAGGCAATGGACAAAACCCAATGTGTGTGTCCTTATAAAACATGTGGGACAAAATGTCAGATGCTTGGTTTAACTTACAGATGCACTGCATTTCATAACATCGAGCGAAAAACTGACCCCTAGCAGTGTGGTGTGGTGTTTCTGTGCTCAGATCCCAGAACCTCACTGTCGTGTCCCCAGATCCACTGGCCAGATATCTGA
>NW_015555967.1:191904-213245 GCF_001515605.1 Sinocyclocheilus anshuiensis | reverse complement strand
CCCCCCCCCCCCCCCCAAAAAAAAGCTTTATTTGGATGCATGCAGTCTGATATGTTAGACATGTATCTGTCTTAATATAAATGTAAAGTTATGGATTAATCCGCTTACTTTCCTGTAGGGCTAAAAGCCACCGAGGTGACGGCCTCTGTGTGGCCCTCCAAAGAGCTGGTGCATCGAGCCACGGCCCGAACACGAAACACGGCCTGCGGCTGGTACACAACCGGCAGCACCTGCTCAGTCTCCAGGCCCAACTCCTGAACACAGGAGCCCAGGGACGACACCACCTCTGCATCTTTCACAAAGAACAGGTACGGCACAGGTTCCTCCTGTAGAAAGACAAAAGATTGGGGTTATGATACAATAAAATCTGCAGTAAATCATAACCGGCATCATTCATAACCAGCCTCAACTTATCCAAAGTAATGTAATAATTTTTTAAGCAAAGCTTATGTACAGTATACATGTTATTGAACAAGGCTTGCTGATGTAATGGGTAATTGACAAATAACTAGGACATCAGATTTTTTCAACATCTAGACTATAGGTTGAAGTGTGGAAATGCGGAAAAATGTGAAAAAATGTGAAAAAATGGTTCATTGTATATTACATGTTGGTCATCATTTCATTTCGCTCAAATAGTTCTAAGAAACTATATTCCAAGTAACCAATTAATATATTAAAACAAAAAGTTTTAAACAATATGTAATAAAACATAATTAAAAGTATTACTCAACTACACAAAATTAGAATTTTTTAAAAATAGTTTTAGATATAGTATATCACTGCTGTCTTGTCATGTCAACTACCCAAATATATATTCTAACATATACTTTATTACACATGAGGATATATAAGTGATTTTATACTTTAAAGATCGCAATAAACTAAGTATACATTACCGTTTGGGGTTTGTTTTAAAGAATGTAATACTTTTATTCAGAACAGGTGCATTACAGATCAAAACTGACAGTAAAGACATTTATAATGTTGCAAAAGATTCCGAATTCAGATAAATGCTATCTGAAAGTCCTGAAAATTTGTATCACAACTGTTTCCAACATTGATAATAACAAGAAATGTTTCTTGAGCAGCAAATCAGCATATTAGAATGATTTCTGAAGGATCATGTGACTCTGAAGACTGGAGTAATGACTGCTGAAAATTCAGCTTTGCATCACAGGAATACATTACATTTTAAAATATATTCAAATACAAAACAGGTATCTCTAAAACTGTAATAACATTTCACAATATCACTGTTTTAATGATCAAATAAACGAAGGCACAAAGGTGAGCACAAAGAGACTTCTTTAAAAAATCTTGCAAAGCCCAAATTTTATACGGTATATCTCTAACACAGTATTTCAGACCTATCATAAAAATATATTAAAAGGGTTTTAACAGAATAGATCATAGGTACTATAGTCCAATACATCATGGGCTCACAGCTGGATGAAACACATACTGCAGTCCATCATTCCTACCTTCTGTAACAGTGCATTGCAGACCAGCTGCAGTTTTTCCGGACTGATGTCCAGCGGCACATCGAAGGGGGATCCGAGTACCTCTCCGGTCTCATCCTGGAGCTGGATCAACACACGCTCCACGTCCACGCTCATCCTTCCCTTTAAAAGAGAAACACACTGGAATATACACTATCAGCACGTGAGGCACGGAAGTATAGAACAAGCTATTTTTTTTTATGAAATATCAGTAACAGTAAAATAATTAAACAACAGTAAGATTTTATAAATTCAGGGAATAAACAAGAATTCCATATGTAAGTTATACAGAATACGAGAATGTCCACATAGTAAAACCGAGATACCTGTCGTTATTGATCACAGCACACTCCACGCCCGCAACGTAAAGTATTTTGGACGCACGCAAAACGCGTGAGCGTGACATCATAACCGCGCGCGCCTAGTGTGACTACTCCAGTCGGAAAAGACGCAGACGCTCAGTCGACAAAACAATGGGTGGCAAAAATAAACAGAGAACGAAAGGAAATGTTCGGGTAAGACGAATGAAAGTTATTCGATTGTTAACATTTTCCAGCTACAAGCCAAATCGGTGAAATAATAGCAAGAGTCATTGTAGTTGACTCTTAACTGGTCAGTGTTGTAAACTATGTAAACAGCATGACAGCTCACATGGATAGCTCATTACAACAAAGTGCTATTATGTACTTCCTGTCACTTATTGTTTTGTATTGTAAAGTGTTTATGAAACATGATACATGACAAGCGTTTTTTTTAATCGTGTCTGTTATGTAAACCTGTGTTCTTAGAGTCCTGACGTCACGTGTTTGTAGTGTAATCAGACAGAAAGTGCATTAGTTGAGCAACCGTATATGATGGTGATATACCATAGGCATATAATCATCTAGGTAGGAAATGGCGATGACAGTGTAATGACAGCCCTGTGTGTTCTGCCTTTCAGCCATCCAGCAGTGGCAGAGCTGCTGATCTGTTGGCCAGGGAAAGTGGCGTTGTACCCGGGTTTGTGGGATTCGGTGTCTCCACCTCCAGTGATCCAGGATATGTACCTGCAGTACAGGGGGCAGAGGAGATAGACAATCAGGTTGATGCAGACTTCCGCATGGTTCTACGAAAGCTGTCCAAGAGAGATGCAGTCACAAAATTGAAGGTATAATTTGTAGTGAATGATTGGAGTTCAGTGTTGCCTAGTGGGCAAATGTTTGAAAAGGGATGAGTAAAATTTAAAAAATGTGGCTCACTAAGCACTATCACGGTCATTCTTGATCTCCACACATATTTTCTTAAAGGGTTAGTTCACCCAAAAATGAAAATTCTCTCATTAATTACTCACCCTCATGTCATTCCAAACCCGTAAACCTTCGTTCATCTTTGGAACACAAATGAAGATATTTCTGATGAAATCCGAGATCTTTCTGACCCTGCATAGACAGCAACGCAACTACCACGTTCAAGGCACAGAAACGTAGTAAGGACATCTTTAAAGTAGTCCGTGTGACATCAGTGGTTCAACTGTAATTTTTTTGAAGCTACAAGAATACTTTTTGTGCCCAAAGAAAAAAACAAACAACTTTATTCAGCAATTCTTCTCTTCCCTTTCACTGTCCGCCACCATTCACGAGAGTACCGCGACACATACGTGTGGTGCTGCTGATGTAGAACACGCATGCGCTGTGCCTTGTTTACAAGCAGACGAATGCACACGCATGCAGCATGATATTCTTGTATTTTCATAAAATTAATGTTGAACCACTGATGTTTCTGTGCCTTAGACGTGGTAGTTCCCTTTCTGTATATGCAAGGTCAGAAAGCTCTCAGATTTCACCAAAAATATCTTAATTTGTGTTCCGAAGATGAACAAAGGTCTTACATAAATTTCTATAAAACATTTAATTTGACTGACTCAGTAATTGAATGGCTCATAAAAACTGGTGGATGTGTATTTCAGGCAGTACAAGAGTTTGGAGCAATGTGTCAAGAGCGACAGCCTGATGTTGTAAAAGGTGTCCTCCCATATTGGCCTCGGATATACTGCCGAATATCAATGGTAAGAGAAGAATGGTAACCCTATCATTATTTGTATATTATTTATTTACAATTTTATTTATATATTTATAATTTTATCTTTTATATAATTGTATTTCATTTTTATATTTGTGTTAATGAATATTTTTCAGTATAACATTTTATTCAAATTGTAATATTGATTATAGAATTTTAAATGAAAGATTTTGTTAAATTAGAAACATGCAAAACTAAGTTTTCTCTAGTGGTCTCAGATATTTGGACCCTACTTTATATAGAGGCAGCAAGAAGATGTAAATGTTTAATTTAGTTGAATTTGAATGTGCTTAATTTACTTGTGTATCTGTGTAAATAAAAGGTTGGCTGAACAAGTTTATTTAATATATAATATGTTTTCATCAGGACCATGATCGCCGTGTGCGAGAGGCCACACAGCAGGCCTTTGAGCAGCTGGTTTTAAAAGTGAAGAGGAATCTGGCCCCCTACCTGAAGAGCATCATGGGTCACTGGCTCATCTCTCAGTGTGACACATACTCTCCTGCTGCCTCGGCTGCCAGCGCTGCTTTCCAGGCCGCATTTCCCCTGAATAAACAGCCAGAGGCCATCAGCTTCTGTAAAGATGAAGTCCTGAATGTAAGATAAGCGTATCTTATGCTCATAGTGAGAAAAAATGACATACTGCAGAATTTTTGATTGCATGTTGTCATTGCTCAGCTGAAGTTTTTTTTTATATATTCTCTGTGATTCTCAGGTTCTCCAAGACAATTTGCTGAAAGAAACAGCTGACACTCTCAGTGACCCTCAGTAAGTGTATATGTACAATAATAACCTGATGGTGACATTAGTTTTGCTTTACTTGGTCATATTGTTATATTTTAAGAAAAATGCAGTGTGTGCCTGATTAATAATAGTAGTAGTTTATGTGTAGAATATATTTAATTTTGTTTTATTTTTGTGCAGCAGTGTGCCAGAGGAGGAACGAGAGGCTAAGTTTATCCGTCTGTTGACCAGCTCTTTGCTGGCTCTGAAGAGACTGCTGAGCATTTTACCTGAGCAGGACAGAGAGCTTCTAAAGGAGCGACTGACACAACTCATCACACAGGGCAAATTCTGGAAGTACAGCAAACACAAGACCCCACAGGTGAGCTGGGATCCTAACCAGACATGACCATGACAAGCAACTTTTCTGGTTTTTATTTATGATACTTTACACCTACATTAAAATCTCTTTGTACTATTTGTTAGATGTTTTCTTGATTAGTAGGTGTTATAATATGATTCAGAGTTGTCTGTTTTATTTTCTAGATTCGAGGAGCGTTTTTTGAGCTGATTGCCACCATGTGTGCACACACACCCCAGCTGATCCAGGCAGAAGCGGCCCGAGCTTGTTCTGCTGTGCTGCTGTCAATTGACGACACAGACCCAGTGGTGCTACCCCCTCTGTGGGAGGCGGTCCTCCATATTCTGTCCTGCGTTGATGTGAGACTGATTATTTTTTGACACAGATATAATAATAAAATATATTACCTTTTAATAGTTTGGGGTCAGTAAGTTTTTTTTTTTTTTTATTATTTTGAAAACATTCAAAATCTTACTAACCCCAAACTTAAATAGTAGTGTAAATGAATATTTATATAAATATTTATTTTAAATAATAAACAACAAAAATCTCACATTTTCCAGTTCTGCCATAACCTGTATTCATTCCAAAATTAAAGTGTTAATCTTATGCAATCTAATAGAAATGTTATTGCACCTTATTGTTGTCTGTAGTCAGCGGTGATTCAAAATCACTGTCATCATATAAATTATGTGCAGAACTGCTGGACGCATGTCAGTGCCAGGAAAGGCGTGATGCCGAAGCTCTGGGTGCTTCTTAAAGAAGGAGGTCGAGGTCTTGCAACATCTCTGCATCCAAACATGCTCCCGTTTATAAGCAAACTGCCAGCAGAGGTCACACAGCCCAACCTGGAGTTCTCTAGGACATTCCTCACATCTGTCATACAGGGGTAAATAATGTCCTATTCATATAGTCATTCATCCTATAGTCATGTACCTGCAGCAGAATTGCCTTTTTAAATTTGCGATATTGCAAATGTCGCAAATATCGTAATATATTAACCAATCGAAACAAACTTTTCTTCAATTTGCTACTAAATCACACATAATCACTGAAGTTGGTCAGTTCCATATACTAGAAGAATAATGGTACATTTAATAAGAATGGAATATATAATTTTCTATATTCTATATTTTCTATATAAAAATGAGATTTTGCACCTGTTACTATTGTTAATAAAAGTAAAATTTGTATATATATACAATAATGTACCATTATTCTTCTAGTATATGGAACTGACCAATTTCAGTGATTGTGTGATTTAGTAGCAAATTGAAGAAAAGTTTGTTTTTCAGTGCACTTTGTTACTTTTCTTACTTCATACTAGGGCTGCACGATAAATCGCATGCGATATTTAACGCGCATCTTATCAGTGAAGCCGGTTCTGTAATCAGCGGTAAATCTCCATCACCTGCGGGCTTTCACATTGAGCAGCATTAACTACACAGAGCTGTTGTTCACTGACGAGTTGCGCAAAACCACGTACATATTCGCGCGATTTTTTGCGCAGCTCATCAGTGAACAACGGTTCTGTGTAGTTAATGCTGCTCAATGTGAAAGCACGCACGTGATGGAGATTTACCGCTGATTACAGAACCGGCTTTCTGACAAGTTGCGCGTTAAATATCGCATGCGATTTATCGTGCAGCCCTACTTCATACACAAAAAAAGTGTAAAAGTCTGACAAAATCTGATTTCTTGATGATTTGATATTATATAATAGTGATTTTATAATTTCAAAATATAGAGAAAAAGTAGAAATGAATGACTAATAAGCCAATACGTGCTCCTCTGCTGCAGTCTACTGGTTATAATTGTGATTTGATGTATTTTTATTTTTATTTTACATAAGTGTTCGTTTACCACAAAGTATATTTTGGTCATCCCATTAAAAATAACATTCAAACTGGATAATTTTGGAGCGTTAAAGTGCTGGAAATAGTTGAAAGTCATTGAAAAGTGCTTGAATTTCTCTCTCAAAAGGTTGTACAAACCATGAAATGAATGATGTAATGCATTCGACTATTTCTACCACAACACCATGATTACAGTTAGTGTTAACGCTTCCGGTTTCCGGACGTTCCAGTGCTGTTTATAACCGAGAATTCTGTGCAGAATTTGAATGATTCTCACTTGATCTAGCAGCAACCTTATCATTGTGTGGCGAATTCAAACGCTTCTCTCTGGATCTCGCAGCACTGTTGCATCTGTGCAGTAACAGAGTCGCGAAATCAACTTTGGCTCCCGAGTAAAGCTGTTCTGAGCTCGGACAAGTTTGTTTGCGTAGCGGTCCGAGCTGATAAACGGTCCACGCTGCGCAGCTGAAACGTAGCGCAGTTTAGTTTCGCTTTCGTTTCGTTTGCCGTTTAATGTTTCTCAAATGCAACAGAAATGGCAGCGCTTATGAGTTGGACAATGCGGTGGTCGCGCCAGTGCGACCGCTCACAAAAATTAGTCGCACGTCTGGAGCCCTGTATATACTAGGGCTGGGACGATACTCTAATCGTCCGATTCAATACTATCCAGATACTTGTGTGGCGATTCAATATATATTGCGATAATTGAGTATTGTGATTACATAACTATTGCGATTCAATATTACAATTTATTGTGATTGTTGTTTGCTTATTAAAGATTAGACAATGGAAAATACTTGATCATACCCTTAAAGCGAGTGTATACTTCGTATTAACAAAAAAAATCTTTCTGAACTTATATTTCAGGAGCACACACATGCACAGTGTATATTTTAAAGTACCAAAAACCCTGAACTTGCACATAAATAATAATAGTCCAATGCGCAACAAATGAGTAGAATAAATACTCTCTGAAATAAAATAAAGTGCTATGTTGAGCTGTTCCTATAAATAACAATAAATAAAAAAGCTCCTGAAAACTTGACATATTTGAAACTCCAGACTGCAAATAAAATGTGCTACAAACGTCACACTAAACTAATGCTTGGGAGTGTTAAGATTTTTCTGCAAAACAAGAGCTGGTCAACATGCTCTGTGGTGAGGCTGCTTCTCTGTGCAGTCACAATGTCCCCAGCTATAGAGAATACCCGTTCGTACACATAAGTATCGCTTCGCTATCCTGGCAAGTAGAGGATACTCATGATGATGCTCTTTCCACCAGCCCAATGGGCTTTCAGACAGTGGCAGAGAATCAGCTGTTCTGATCTAGCGCTGCTTTTCCTGGCAGTGTGTAAAATCCAAAGTGTTTCCACACTTGGGATTTAAAACGTGAAGGTGCAGAAAGAATTCTCAAAGAGGTTTGATCCTCTGCCTCTGCCATGGTTTTGCTTTCTCGCACCAGCTTGAAACGGATATGACGTCATTTAATACAGATAATAACAAATACATTTCACACTCTGTTGGAATAAAAGCGCTAACTTCTCCCCACCACCTCTTAGGAAAAATAAAATAATTAAATATAACTCGATTCTGAGATAAACCAATCGATTTTTAAATCGTATTAAAAAGAATCGCGATAGTTAGGTGAATTTTTCCCACACCCCTACTATATACTTAATATATTCTATAATAATTATATATGAGGGAAAACATTTGGTACATTTTAATTATATATATATATATATATATAAATTGTACTAAATGTTCCTTCTTATAATAAGTGCACTTATAAAATTTCTTACCCCAGATGTAATAATTTAGTTTTACATAACCATTTTACAGCCTCCCATGACCCTTAGAATTAAACGGGCAGTTTTATGAATTCAAAATGTTGTTTGCATGTAATGTATTGACACTGCATATTAATTCAAAATACATGTGTTTGACTACCAGTCAAATGTTTGAATGATTTTGAATGATTTTTTTGAATTGTTTTTGATTTTTTTCATGTTTTTGAAAAGAAATCTCTTATTCTCAACAAGGCTGCATGTATTTGATCAAAAATACAGTAAAACGGTAATATTGTAAAAAATATTATTACATTTTAAAATGTATTAATATAGAAAATGGTTATTGTAAATTGGAATAGTACCGTTTTACTGTATTTTTGATCAAATACATGTAGCCTTGGTGAGCATAAGAGGCAACTTCTTTAAAAACATTAAAATGAAATCATAATTATTCCAAACTTTTGACTGGTTGTGTATTTTTGCACTTTTTAATTTGTTTTCCTTTATTCTGGCATGTTTGGTCCAGGTTGTCGAGTGATCGTGCTAAGTCCAGTCCCTCAGAGAGTGCGGCCATCATTTTTGCCACAATGGAGTGCCTTCGGTTTATCATCCTGCAGAACGTCGGAGACGAGCAGGAGCAGAGAAACATCCAGAACATGCTGATCTCAGAACAGGTCTGTGGATCACAAGGAAAAGTTCTCTCTAAATCTGCTAATGTCTCATGCATTGAACTCTCTCTTTACAGCTTCTGCCATTGATTGACAGAGCTCTGGGAAACCCATCGCTGCAGACGGGTCCTCTGTTCCCTCAGGTCTCAGATATGCTTCTGTCCTGGGAAAAGCGGGCAGTTGGGAAAGAGGCTCCCACCTTTCAAAGACTGTTGTCAGACTTCTGGGAGGGTCTGGGTCGCTTGTGCACAACTTACGTGGACTGTGAAGAAGCCGAGCGAACCGCCCTGGAGGGTATTGCATCGCTCCTGCAGATTATGCATAACCCGAACAGTGCCAGCAAACAGACTAAGAAGAAAAAAACTGTGAAAATTTGCTTCACGGACAGAGAAGAAAGAGGCCAAGGTGAGGAACCTCCTATGGAATCTCCAGCATTGGAGGAGCAACACTATCCCTTGAGAAATGGACACCTGCTGGATTTGGTGTGCCAGCTGGCGGAGCTCAACATGTTGTACGTGAGCAAACGTGAGTCGGAAAGGCACCTGCGCTTTTTGTCTCAGCTGCTCAGGGTGTTCCCAAGTCCTCAGGTGTTCCAGGTGCTGCTGAGGCCGGAGGAAATGAAGCCTGAAATGGGGCCGGAGCTCAGGCCGCTTGCTGAGAATGCAGCTGTCCACTTTCTCCTGCAAAGAGTGACTATATGGTTAAAACAAGATGACAGGAAGGACACTGACTTCCTGGTGGACATGGTTTTCAGTTCCCTGCAGTGCTGCTGCTCCAGTGATGACAAGACACTGATCCTCAACCACATCAGTGTAAGAGACCCACATGGTTCGGGGGGATTGGGATGCTACAGGGATATATTAAAACGATAAACCACAAGATGCTGTATTTCAGTGTATTTACCACATACAAGGGGTATTATTAGGCATGACACAAAGTAACAACACTAGTATAATAACAGACACCGGTGTTCAGGAAAGCATTATATTTATTACAAATAATAATTATATATTTTTTTCTGAAGTTTTCACAAAAGTGTTGATGATAAATAATATATTGTAATATATAATATAATATAATATAATAACAATTTTTAAAAAATAAATTAATACTTTTATTCAGCAAGGACGCATTATATTGTCCAAAAGTGACAGGAAAAAAAAACGTTTGTAACATTATAAATGTCTTTATTATTCAGAATATGCTTTCTATTCATTAAAGAATCATGAAAAAATGTTTCACAGTTTCCACACAAATATTAGGCAGCACAACTGATTTTAACATTGATGATAATGATAATAAATGTTTCTTGAGCAGCAAATCAGCATATTAGAATGTGACATTGAGGCCTGGAAATTCAGCTTTGTAGTCACAAATAAATTACATTTTAAAATATATTCAGGCAGAAAACAGTTATTTTAAATTGTAATAATATTTCACAACATTACTGTTTTTGATCAAATAAATGCAGTCTTGGTGAGCATGAAAGATTTCTTTCAAAAACATGAAAAGAAAATCTTACCAACCCTGAACCGTTGAACGGTATTGTATATTTTTAATTAAATTTTACTTTTTTCTAACTGTTTTTACTTCACTTCTGTCTATCAACAGACATTTTCTCTCATTTACAAACATGTGATATCAATAATCAGTTATTTGTCTCTTTAAAACAGAGGGATTTGAATTGGAGTGTGACTCTTCAACTTATTGAAAAGGTACCTGTTTTTATTGAGATCTTTTCAGTTAGGTTACATTTAGCTTTACATTTGACCGTGTTTTGTATTGAAGAAATAAGAATTAACCAAATCTTCTCTTGTCACTTTCATGACACCAGGCGTGTGCAGATCCCGTCCGGTTGGAGGTGTTTATTGGCTGGCTAAGGGGTCCTGTGTTAGGGGAGAGGTTGGTGGGTCTGGCAGGAGAGCTGTGTGTGATGGGTCTGCGTGGATCCCCTTCTTCATCATCCCATCATGCACACGGCTGGCCTCTCATCAGCCTCGCTCTGTCACAGCAGCACAATAATGGTAAGTCTTCATGTCATCACTACTCAGAAACTACAACCTGATCTCTCACATATTGCAGTTAAAGACAAAACTGACCTTATTTACTTTCTTAATACAAGACCCTGGATCACAGATTTGAAGGAATAAAATACCAGAATCATTGAAGTCCTTGGTGGAAAAGTTGTGCACAAAAATGGTGAACAAAAGGCTGCATTTATTTGATCAACAATAAACAGTAATATTGTGAAATATTATTGCAATTTAAAATAACTGTTTTGTATTTTCATTTATTTAAAAATGTCACTTATTCCTGTGATGAAAAGCTGAATTTTCAGCAGCCATTACTCCAGTCTTCAATGTCACATGATCCTTCAGAGATAATTTTAATGAGCTGTTTTGACGCTGTATAAACATTTATTTTTATTATCAATGTTGAAAAGATTTTTTTGGGAAACTGATACTTTTTTTTTTAATAGAAAGTACAAAAGAACAGCGTTCATTTGAAATATAAATCTTTGTAACATTATAAATGTCTTTGCTGTCACTTTTGATCAATTTAATGTATTCTTGCTGAAAAAGTATGAATTTCTTCCAACAACAACAACAACAAATCTTACTGACCCCAAAATTTTGAATGGTAGTATATTATGTGTTGCAAATGACATAAGGAGTGGTTCTCTTCAAAGAAAACAATGCTGTTTCACACTTTCTTCTCTCTGCAGATCCTCTCATTGGCAAGGCGTATGTCGAGCAGATCATTGACAAGCTTCACGCCACCCTGTCAGAAGCAAAGGGAATGTCAGACGCTGGGAACATGGAGCCGCTAGTCACTTTCATCTCTGATGTGGCTGCCACCTTCTTTTCTTCGATTAAGGGCTGCCTGCTGCTGGCGTCTGCCGAGGAATTGCTTATGACTGTTTTCCAGCTTTGTGCACAGTACCAAACCATCACTCACCTCTCAGGTACAGACTCCAAATCATCCAAAAGTTCAAACATTTGTCTATGCAGTATGTGGTTCTCAATTTCTCAAATATTACACAACAACAAACAATGTCTCCTCAATTGTGTGTATTGCTTTTAAATGCATGTCCGGTGTTTCCCGGCAGATGCTCTTCTGATGAACCTGCAGCACGCCTACACTGCTGGCATTCAATCATTGATCACTAACCTGGGTGCAGGGGTCACGAAGGGCACCCTCCTCCACAACATTGCACTCTGGGTTAAAAGTCAGCTGCTCACCACACCACTGACAGTCAAAAGGTCTTAAAAGGACTCATCTAATGGCCTTTAGATAAATGTGCTTTTTCCAAATGCTGTTACTTTTTTGTTTGGATAGCTGAAAGAATTGTTTGGGAACTTGTCTCAATCTCCTCTGTTACTAATGTCAGTCTGCAGCTTCTGGTTCAGGCTGTGGAAAGTCTGGCTCAGACCATCGCCTTGGCCCAGAAGACCAGCTGTCTCCTGTCTCAGTTTATCGTCTGTCTTAATCCTACTGAAGAGGAATGGAGTCGCATTAGATGGGCTCTGCTGCCTCAGGTACTCAGCCGGTCACAAATGACATTCACACAGGCCAAACAAGCCGACAGCAGATTTTGTGAGGAACCACTGGTTCAATATTTTGTTAAAATGGTATATAGAAGGTACTTAGAAGGTACTCATATGGCAAAAATATGCCATTTTAATGAATTATCTTTGTGCATCTCGGCAGTGGGTTAGACACCCTCTACTGTGTGGTCGTCTCAGAGTCACTGGTGAATACCCCTGCATGGACGTATGGAAGTTCAGGGCGACTAACCGGCTGCCAGCACACCTGTGTGTAAGTGCATTACTGGGCAGAATCATCTTCACTGCAACTTCACCTGATGACCAGCAGGTGGAGGCAGACTTCTCTGAAATTCCTGATCTCAAACACATAGGTGAGACACATTCATTCATATAGCTTTTGATAGCAGTGATCTTGTAAAATAATAATCATTGTTGCTTATGCATTACAAGTTCTAAAAGGATAATTGAGACTTCAGCTAAAACAATTGAGGAAAAAACACCTGAATTTTATTCAGAGACCCAAATTGAGCAAAACATACAATTTGGTGCAGATGCCAAAAAATAAGGTAAATTCTGATAGCTTGTAATGTAAATCAGTGTCTTATTAAAATTATTAAAATTGAAATGCTTAGTTTTATGATCAAAGCTCTGTAGTTTTTATTGTGTATTGTATTGTGTATCAAGACCTGAAATTATCATTGTTAAAATTACACTAAAACTTATTTGCTAATAAGGTATAAACTATAAATCAAAGAGTTGTTGAAGATGGTGTACAGCCATTTTTTTTTTGCCATCTTGATTTGGAGGCCTTATGAAATGTGTATCAAATATGATACAATATGCTTTATAGAGTTATAATAAAGTGTCATCAATATTTGTTTTAATGTAGTTTCAGAGATTTTCTATGGACTTCAGTGGTGTGAAGAAATGGAGCTGTCACCACTCGTGGTGTCTGAATATCACAAACTGCTGCAGTCCTGGAGTTTAGAGCAGAGAATCCACAACAGCAGCCTGATCAAAACCACTCTGTTAGACACAGTTTTCACAAGGTCGGCTCACTCATTTGGATTTTTTTCTTCTTCTCCAGAATATGCATTTTAATTATTAATGATCTAGCCCAGCTGGGGTTCTCAACTCTGGCCATTGAGGTCCACTTTCCTGCAGAGGAACCTTGATCAAACTTGCCTGCCAGTAACATTCTAGTAAACCTCACCTGCCTATAGCCTTAGTCATCCTGAAGACATCGATTAGCTTGTTCAGGTGTGTTTGATTAGGGTTGGAGCTAAACTCTGCAGGAAAGAGTTGAGAACCCCTGGTCTAGCCTATGTAAGGATGTAACGGTATGAAAATTTCTTACCACGATTATAGTGACCAAAATGATCACGGTTATCAGTATTATCACGGTATTGTTAAAATGTGCTGGAGATGTTCAAAAAAGTACTGACACATAAATCACTTCACCAAGTTATATATATAAAAATCAACAAAGAACAAATAAAATGAGTTTTTTTGTTTGCATAATCACTAAAACAATAACATTACCAATGATGTTCGGATTTTAA
Organism: Sinocyclocheilus anshuiensis; assembly: GCF_001515605.1. Lineage (NCBI taxonomy): Eukaryota > Metazoa > Chordata > Actinopteri > Cypriniformes > Cyprinidae > Sinocyclocheilus > Sinocyclocheilus anshuiensis. Next base: position 199,177 of record NW_015555967.1, on the reverse strand, counting down.
ATGACAACTTGACGGACAACAGTTTAATAGCATGTTCAAATATCTAATGTAAATGTTCAAATAAAGCTTTTAAAAAGTTTAATAAAAAGGTAAATCTCACATTTCAGCCTTTAGATAAAGAAAAGGGTTAAGTCAAAATGATAATTTATTAATAAATGATTATATGTATTTTATCTGCTCCATAAATAATTCTCACACATGCTGAATGTAAATATAAGTCTCTGTAAATCCACTCGCTGACAGCAGGTGGCGCTTATGGAAAACTGAATTAGAGCTGTTTTCCGTAAACTGTGGACAAAGCAGTATTGCGATTAAGAACATTTCCTTTAGGTATTACATGGAGTGAAGATGAAAACAATGCCATCGAATCGTTTCTGAAGACAGTCAGAACCTTCAGAGGTACATTCATATAATTAATTCATTCATATATTCATTTGTATAATTCCCTTAGCACTCTTTTAAAACCTCCCAGCTTGTCCACCTTGTTTTCACTCAAAACGAAACTACTCTGCATGCTGTGTGCACGTGAGACTGTTACTTAAAACTGTGCTTTATGCTGGATAGTTTTTATTTGTCGTGAGTTGTTCAAATCGCGGTAATCCAATACGGTTTTAATGATAATTAAAAGATGAAACGGTAATACTAACCGTGGGGAATTTTATCATGATTTATCGTCAAACCGGTAATTGTTACATCCCTAAGCCTATGTATAGAATAGATGTCTTTTATTTTGTTTTTAATAAGCATAATTCATAGACCCTTTTATCCTTTTTAATCACAGGTCACAAGAAGAGGGCTCCCTCTGGTCACTAGCTCTGGCAAAATACATGCAGAACAGCAAAATGGAACCAAGCCACATTAAGGCCTTATATGGCAATGTAGAAAGGTAAGACATCCCCTCAAACACACTACATGTTGTTGTTTTTGAAAGAAGTCTCTTATGCTCACAAAGGCTGATTTTTTTTGTTCAGAAATACAGTTAAAAAAAACATAATATTGTGATATATTATTATAATTTAAAGTAAGTGTTTTTTATTCAAATTATTTTAGAATTTTCAGCATCATTACTCCAGACTTTAGTGTCACATGATCCTTCAGAAATCATTCTAATAAGCTGATTTGGTGCTCAAGAAACATTTATTGTTATAGATGTTGATTAATATTTTTGTACATTTGGTACATATTTTCAGGTTTCTTTCATTTACTTGAAATAGAAATCTTGCTGTCACTTTTGATCAATTGTGTGGTGTGGATGTGACCCTCCTCATGACCTGGAGGAATCTTTTTATACAGATACACATGATCACAATGTGCTTGTCATCAGCACAGCGTTTTGATGAGAAATGTCAGCCTAACCAGCGAGGTGATTGTGACTTTCCTGCTAATTCTGCGGCTCTTGTGTGTGTCAGTTTCTTTCCCCTCTCAGAACACAGTGTGAGCACGGTGCAGGTGCTATGTCCATTTCTAGCCAGTGAAGAGAGAGAATCCCTCATCGCCTTGTGTGTCGCAGAGCTCCTTAACTGGCAGGACAGAGAGCAGGACTGCATTGATGGTGAGATTCAAATCATATACACACACACCGCACATGATGAGTCATATAGGCTGAGCAACACTGATCTCACTCACTTAAGTGATGTGAAAAAATAATGTTGTGTGTGTAGGTGTGTGGGGCTGTCTGGCCGTGCTGCTCTGCTGTCTACAGGCCGACACGGCTGTGGAGGATGAGATCTTGTTGGCTGTCGTAGCCACGATTGCCGAATGGAGGACCAGTAGGGAGGAATGGTTCCTCTTCAACAGGTGAGACCGTGCCTCAGCTATGTGTATCTCTGTAATGAGGAAGACAGCAATGGCAGTCGTGTTTACTATGTCAGAGCCGTGGCCAAGATGCTCAAGTGGGTGATGCAGCTTTTGAGTCTGTCCCTTTTTGCTCTTTCCTCCACGCGCGTGCGTGTGTGTGCGTGTGCGTGTGCGTGTGCGCGTGTGTGTGTGTGTGTCAAAAATGTGAAGAAAAGTGAAAAAAAAAAAACATTTATAACATTTATAACAAGTTTATAACATTTTGACCAAAATGAATAAAAAAAATAACATTAATGCAGAAAAACAGAAAATGATCAAAATATTATTCCTATCCAATCTTTACTATATTTTCAAATAAAATATAAAATCAATAAGTAATACAAAATAACTATCATAATAGTTTAGGGCTGTTGCGGTGAAGGAATTTCCCTAACGGTAATTTTGAGTAGCCGAATAGCGTGATATGTAAGGGATAATGCGCATCCAGCCGGTTGTTATTGCAGAATAACCCCCGACAGGGTGGGGGGTTATTCAGCGATAACAACCGGCTGGATGTACATTATCCCGCTTATTACACGGCTACTTGCCACATAAGTAAATAATTAGACACGAAATATTGATTTGAGTTGAAATATTTGAACGCAATAAAGCTTCCGTGAAGAAAGCAGTTGCGAGCAGCGGCAAGTTCAAACTAGACAGACATTTAAGGGATACGGTGCAGTCAAACCACTTATTACACAACATTTCACCACATAAATAATTATGGCGATAAAAGATTTAAGACGAAAATGTTTTAAAATCTTACCAGTTCGTTAGTTATCTTATAATCCATTACAGTGTACAAAACAATCGTAGCAAAATGGCAGCAGTTGCATTTGTATGAAACGAGAGAGCGAGTCCGCGATACCAGGATGACATAATTAAATAATTGTACACAATTTTGAATCGAGTTTTAATATTTTATTAGCTAAACAAACGCAAAGCTTCCACCAAGAAAAAATCGTTCCTGGCAAGAGTATAGCGCCGACTTCAGTTACCCGGATCAGCCTGTGTTATTAGTTTTTACCGGTTGTTATCGAGGGATGACATACCTCGGAATGTCGCGACTGACCAATCAGAATCAAGTATTCCACAGAGCCGTGTAATAAGGAGTATTATCGCCATATATATAGTATACACGGTTGTGCACATACGTTTACATACGCCTTGCAGAATATGCAAAATGTTCATAATTTTAACAAAAGAAGAGGGATCATGAAAATTGCATATTATTTTACTACTGTCTTGAATGAGCTATTTCACCTAACGGATGTTTATATACTCCACAAGACAAAATAATAACTGAAATTGTAAAAATGACCCCGTTCAAAAGTTTACATACCCTTAAATCTTAATACTGTGTGTTATTTCCTGAATGATCCATGACTGTTTTTATGTTTTGTGATAGTTGTTCATGAGTCCCTTGTTTATCCTGAACAGTTCAACTGCTGTTCTTCTGAAAAATCCTCCTGCTCCTGCACATTCTTTGGTTTTCCAGCATCTTCTGCATATCTGAACCCTTTCCAACAGTAACTATGATTTTGAGATCCATCTTTTCAAACTGAGGACAATTGAGGGACTCATATATAACAATTACAAAAGGTCAAAACATTTACTGATTGATGCTCAAGAAGGCAACACGATGCATTAAGAGCTGGAGTTCTAGACACTTTCTAGACGGACTGTCAGTCAGTGCAATTACATTGTTACGCCACAAGGTGGCGGCAAGGGACTGTCTTTGAGTGAGTCTTTAAACCGTTCATTCAACTGCACGTTCAAAAATGCTGATTCATTCAAAGAGAGATGTAATGAACCACACTGTTGAAATAATTTTAACTCTATGGAGCCTCAGTACATATCAGCATGGTACACATTGTTATCATTACTAACTTATTTAATATTCAGTACACATGCACGAAGTGTAAAACGAGAAGGGTGTAACCTTACGAAAAAAGTAAACATGCAAATATCTTTTAGTAAGTAAAGTGTTTACTTAAAGGGTTAGTTCACCCCAAAATGAAAATTCTGGCATTAATTACTCACCCTCATGTCATTCCAAACCCGTAAGACCTTCGTTCATCTTCGGAACACGAATTAATATATTTTTGATGAAATGTGAGAGCTCTCAGACCCTGCATAGACAGCAACACAACTGTAATGTTCCCAGGTCCAGAAACACAGTAAGGACATCGATATAACAGTCAATGTGACATCAGTGACTCAACTTCAGTTTTGCGAAGCTACGAGAATACACTTTGAGCGCAAATAAAACGAAAATAACATAATTTATTTAACAATTCTTCTCTCCCGAGTTACGTCTTCCACCATTTTGGAGAGTACCCAAGAACATACCCCGTGTTTACTTGCTGCGGTTCTTGCATTCCTCTGTGGTTGGCTCGTCAATAGCGCGGTATTGCAATATTGCGGTTATCGTGACAGCCTTATAATAGCTATAATAACAAGCAATATGTCCTTTTTCAGTGACCTTGGAAAAGTTTCAGCCACATGGCTCTTATTGACTGTAGAAATTATGCGTTTCCTGTGCTGGATGGTGGATCATTCTCCTACAGTCTTGGGAAACACTCATTGGGATCTCCTGCTCTGCTCCATGCTGGCATGGCTTGAGGTGAGATTTCTCTCTCCGTCTTCATTCACACTGTTTGTATGCAGTAGACAGGCTCACAGAGACACTTTCCCTGTCCTTTTCAGAAATTTCCACCCCAGTGCACAATCGAATCTGCATTTTGAACTGATTTTATTTTAATACCAGGTGTAAATCATATCTGAAATGCTTTACACATATGGCTGATCTTATAAATAATCACACCTACTAGAACCGTGCTGCACACAGACGACGATCTAAGCGAATGTCTTTTTTAATCAGCGTGACATGTAATTGCGTTGTTTTCACAGACTGCCCGTGAGAACAGCAGGATGTTCTGGAACCCTTGGGTACAGCTGTTTGTGTGTGCAAACTGTGACCTGATTGTGAGGCTGAGTGAGTTTTTCACGTCGCCCCCTGCTGGTGTGGAGGAACAGCTTCCTCCAGAGCTGAACTCTGAGTGGAAGGAGTTCTTTTTGGAGGGAATTCACAACCTTCTGCTCCCACTGCTTATTAAAATCCCCGGTGAGTCGACTTGACAAGAACCTTCATGTTTGGTTTGTGGTTTAATTATTATTATTTTTTTTTATATCTACACTACTGTTTAAAAGTTCGGGTTCAGTAAGTTGTTTCTTGTTTTTAAAAGAAGTCTTAAAATGTAATTTAATAATCTGATAGTAAAGCTGAATTTCACATTTTTCACACGATCCTTCAGAAATCATTCTAATATGCTGATTTGATGCTTAAGAAACATTCCTTCTTATCAATGTTGAAAACAGTCGTGCTGCTTAATATTTTAGTGTAAACCCTGACATTTAAAAAAATCTTGCCAACCTTAAACTTTTGAACAATAGTGTATATGTAAATGTTTCAAAACATGCCATCTAAAAAAAGAAAAGAAATAAAAAGTGTGTTTGGCTGTTGTGCTAGTGCTTTAAAGGGGATGCATTTAAAAACACAACTTATAAGAGAAGGTTTGACCTTCAAACGGCTAAAGCACAGCATACTACTGTGGAAAAAAAATCCTGTTAATTAAAAAAAAAAAAATAAATTCACCTGTTGTTGCCAGAAATTCACATAAAAAAAAATGACTGTTACAATGTTTCAAGTATTACAGGATGGCATATTGGTGCATATATATATTTTTTATAACTTTTAACAGTATTTTTTATTAAATTATATGATATTAATATACCACTCTACCTGAACTATTGAAATCTGCTTTTTACCTTAAAATGTGCTGATAACCACCATAATAATACAGGTGGTAAAATAGAAAGAAAAGACAGGCTGTTCCATAAAACATGGGCAGTACTCAAATATAGATGGTGAAAAAGGCCATAAACACAAAAACAAAATGCCAACAGCACTAAATGCAGCATACATTAGCTAAATAACAAAATACCTTAATGATAACAAAAATAAAAAGTAAAAAATTATTTATATAAGATGTTACTATATAATTATACATAATGTCATGCAGCGACTACTGGAAATGTTCTTTTACTGTTTTAACCATAAATTGTATTGTATTTATAGTTTCTACAGTTGCAAAAACCACACATTTGTATTATTATATTATTTTATTGTATTGCATAGTAAAATTGCATATAAAGTGATTAAACAAGTAAACAATTAAGAAAACAAAAACAAACAATTAAGTTTTTCTACAGTAGCATTTTAAAATTTGTGTAAAAAATTACAAACATTTAAAAAAAATTTTTTAAATATTTTTAATAGTATAATTAAAGCTCAGCCACTAAACAAAACAAAAGCAAAAAAATCTATATGTAGAAACTATTCAAACTTAGTAATCATCTGTTTGCCCAAATGGCATTGTGACTCATCCCTAGTATTAACCTAGAAATCATTTTTATACTTGTATCCTTTATACTTTTGATATTTAATGGAAACATGATGTCTGGTGGTTAACACACTACTGAAATGTCAATCTTTTGTCTCAGTGGACTTTACAGAGCCAGATGATCCTTTGTTCCCCCTGGCGGTATTGAGGGCAGTGGGGGAGGCTCTTACCTACATCCCCGTGGAGCTGCTCACACAGAATAAACTCCCTCCTCGGTTTGTAGCTGACCAAAGGAGCAGTCTGCCAGAGCCCCTCCAGACCCTGCTGAATACCCTCTCACCCCTGCTGCTCTTCAAAGCCCGGCCGTTACAGCTCGCGGTCTACCACATCCTACACAAGTATAGACTCTGTTACCTTCTTTAACTCTTGCTTCACTCTGACTCCACACAATAGACATTTAAATGTGTCATATCATGGAAAACTTACTTTTTATTAAGGAATAGTTACCCAAAAATGAAAATTGAATTTTTTAAAATGAATTTTTAGCATTACATCACTTCTGCAGTGAATGGGTGCCGTCAAAATGAGAGTCCAAAGAGCTGATAAAAACATCACAATAATGCACAAGTAATCCATAGGACTCCAGTCCATTAATTAAGGTATTGTGAAGTGAAAAGCTGAGTGTTTGTAAAAAATCCATCAAGGAATTTTAACTTTAAGCCAAACCTTTTGGCCAAAATACCAGTCCATAATCCACAATAACGCTTCATCCAGTGAAAAAGTCTGTCCTATTTTGTCACCGCATCCACTGACAGTTTAGAACTGTTTTGGACTGTTTTTGCCTGTAAATGGTGCTTGATCTGTGCATATTTCTCTCCTGATTCAGACGAGATTACTTTTTCACTGGAAAAAGCAATATTATGGATAGAGGTCTTATATTTTAGCTGGAAGCAATGATTTGAAGTTAAAAACCGCTTAATGATGGATTTGTTTCTTAAAAACATGCAGCTTTTCACTTCACAAGGCATTAA
>NW_015555967.1:190689-191614 GCF_001515605.1 Sinocyclocheilus anshuiensis | reverse complement strand
TGGACTGGAGTGGTGTGGATTACTTGTGGATTATTGTGATGCTTTTATCAGCTGTTTGGACTTTCTTTCTGATGGCACCCATTCAGTCTACAGGACTAATGGTGAGCAAGTGATGTAATTCTAAATTTCTCCAAGTGTGTTGCGATGAAGAAATAAATTCTTCTACGTCTTGGATGGCCTAAGGGTGAGTAAAGTTTCAGCAAATTTAGATTTTTTGGGGGAGAACTTTTCTCAAAGTCCAGCATAATGTAGATATACTCTAAAACAACCATAAGCACATTAACTTATGAACAAAGTTTTAATAGAACAGTAGCAAAAACAACCTGTACTAAAGAGTCAATGAAAGGGCAGAAAATAGTCATGCTAAACTAAATTTACAACTGTTTTTGGTGTAGGAAAACTTGTTTAACATAATAATTTGACTTGTGGGGAAAAATAAAATGCAAAGTTTAGAATACCGCATTAAGGAGTCAGCATGTGTCTTACCACCTAGACATTATCTTTGTTTTCTACCTGTTTTGCAGCGTCTGCAGAAACGCTATAATGGGCTTTCCTGTAAGTTGCTTTGGTAGGAAAGTATCTGTCTAGAACATAATTGTAAATGTAATTGAAATGAATACTCCAAGGGATGGCCAGTTTTTGCCTAGCCTTAAGGTCATATTGTAAGGAAGAAGTTTAATCCACAATGCGTTCCGCTTTGGGTTTAATTAAATATGCTTCATTGAGAGCACAAGCCTCTGGGAGAGAAACAGTTTCATATTCCACGGGGTTAGCTGAGATCTCCTCTGTTCTGTTGCTGTAATGCTATGTCCATTACAAGTCTTTGAATGAGTCTCAGTGCTGATGTTGAATCGTCTCAGGAGAAATGTGAGTGATGTGTTTGTGTCTTACAGGGTGATGCCTTTGTTGCCAGAGAGTGACAGCG
>NW_015555967.1:179220-190631 GCF_001515605.1 Sinocyclocheilus anshuiensis | reverse complement strand
TATATGTATGTTTGTTTATTTGTTTTTAATTTTTAATTTAATTATTGCAGTTTTTACTCTTATTTATCTGTTTATTATTTAAAATATTTTATTTACATTTTTTTAAATATCTGGTTAATATTTGCTATTTATTTTTTAATTATGTTATTATTATTTTATTTTTAATTTTTTGGCCACCCACAACTTTAATGGTATCCTGGCAACTTACTGTGTGCACTTCCTGTAGGTCTCCTCCAGCAGCGTTAATGAGCATCCTTTCTGCCACAGAAGAGCTCTTGGACAGTATTCTAGGTGGTGTGCAAGTGGGCGAGTTTGCAGTGGTGCAGCCCCTCAGTATGGAGCACTGCTGCATTCTGGGATATCTTCTGGCCTGGAAACTCCTCTTCACCTTCTTCAAGGCTTCTTCATCTCATGTCCAGAGAGTGACAGCGAGAGTGCCAGCGCTAAATCTGATGACGAAGATGGAGAAGAACCATGCTTGTAAGACGCTCTTTCACACACACTGGCTCTTAAAAGTCTTTGGATATGTAATGCCGAATAGATCCCATTTGGTTTGATATTTTAAAATAACTACAGTGTGAAATAACTAAAGTAATGCAATAAACATTATCTAAATAACACAAAACACTCTGATGAATGTAAATGATAATATATATGGTGCAGCCCCTCAGTATGGAGCACTGCTGCATTCTGGGATATCTTCTGGCCTGGAAACTCCTCTTCACCTTCTTCAAGGCTTCTTCATCTCATGTAAGTAAAAAACAGTCATATTGCTCTTGAAAGCTGTCAATCATTGCCTCATCCTTTTTAATCCACTTTTAACAGAGACATTCTAGAGGTTAAATGATCTGTCAGATGTGTCTGTCTCATTGTGACAGAAATATTGAGTGATAATGTCACAGCTTTCATCTCCCCAGCTCTTCATGATTTTGAGTGAACATGAAAAAAGGCTGCAGAACTTATTTGTAATGCAAGCAACATGACGTCTTTCATGTAGTGAAAATGTCTGTTTTTATTTATCAGCTGCGAGCTCAGTACTCTCTGCATTTGAAAAAGACTCATTCTCTTCATAAACTCCTACTTCACCTGTTCCGTCTGATGCCAGAGATCCCATCAGTGCCTGGGCAGCCAGCAGAACCCTCAAGCAAAGAACCGAAAACCTTCTTCACTGAGAGTTTGTCTCTCTCCCCCCGGAGTATGTTGCAGATCATTTATAACTGTAATTCTCAACTGGTTTAACCACAGGATTCAACACACTACCGAAATGATTTATTGTAAATAAAAATGTTAATAGAACCAAGCATTAAAATTAATGAATATATTAATGAATGTGTAAACATTATCACAAACTACATGGACCCAACAATATGCAATATTATTAGTAATTTTTTCTAAAAAGTAATTACTTTTTGTTTATTTAGTATCAAACTAAGCACAATTATTTGCATGTGTTTTATTCTTTTTCTTATTTTTTTCATTTAGTTTTCATTTTCATTTTAAAGTTTTAGCAATTTTATGTTTTTGTTATTTGTATAATTTTAAAAAAAATATTTCTATTTAGCTTTTATTTTAATTTCAATTTTAGTCGTTTTAGTACTTCAACTTAAACTTGTTTCAATTAGTAGTCAAGGCAACATGTCTAATTTTTCAATTTTTTTAAAGTTTGTTTTTCATCTATATTTACATTTTATTTCAGCTTCATTTTAATTACTGAAACTTTATGGAAATTACAGAGTTTTAATAGTTAGTTTTAGTCATCGATACCAACACAGTCTGCTACCTGTGACCTGATCAAAACAAACCTGCGGCCCATCAGTTGACAACCAATGATTTATAACATGAATGTATATCTCCCATATCTGAGATCATCTCAAGAAGTGTGTGTGTTTTCTAGAAACTGAAGGTCTGCAGTTTGAGGTTCCCCATCTGGCCTGCTCCGTATACTATGGTGCGTTGAAAGACTTGCCTGCAATGGTGCGTCTGTGGTGGAACAGCCAAGAGAAACGCGTCTTCAGCACGGTGGATAAATTCACCAGCAAGTACGTCAGCGGCGTTTTGTCTGTGCAGGAGATTGCATCTGTGCAGTCCAGCACCCAGACTTTTGAGAACATGACGGTGAGCTGTGGTGGAAAATTTAAGTGAACAAAATCATCTGTGCTTAAGTGGTTTTAGGCATTGTGATCTGATGTGATTCGCATTCTCAGGTGAAAGCACGGTCTGCCACGCGGGAGGTGATCGCGACTTACTCTGTTGACGATATCTTCATAGAGCTGGTGATTCAGCTACCTCAGAATTATCCGCTCGGCTCTATCTTAGTGGAGAGTGGGCGGAGAGTGGGTGTGGCCGTTCAGCAGTGGCGCAATTGGATGCTTCAGCTCAACACGTACCTCACACACCAGGTAAAGGAAGTAAAAAATGTTCTCCGTTTAAACCTTTTAAGATAAATGCAGTAACATTTAGTTTAATAAAACAACTAGCTTGTCAAAAAAAGGAAATATTAAAGAAAAGATTATATTTATACACTACTGTTCAAAAGTTTGGGCTTGTCCTACTTCATATTTTTGTTGAATGTGTGATATATTTTTTCGGGATTCTTTGATGCATGAGAACTTCAAAAGAATAGCATTTATTTGAAATAAAATTTTAATTACCGTATTGGCCCGAATATAAGACGACCCTGAATATAAGACAACCGCGTTTTTTCAGATGTATTTCCAACAGAAAAACATCGTCTTATATTCGGGTCAATACGGTAATGTAATTTTAATACAATTTCTGATCAAATTAATTCATCCTTTCTGACAAAAGTATTACATTACTGAACATTTGAGCAATTTAAATATCAGAATATTGTTTTTATTTCCCCTAAATATTTTTACTACTTGTAAAATTATATTTTTATTTTCATAATTTTACAACTTGTTTTTGAAAATCTTTAAACTGGCACTAAAACATGTAATACAAGTCATAATACAAGGTAGTGCTGTCATAGATAAACTAAATATAAAGTATTTGGACACTTAAGCAACATATAAAAATGAATTTTATTGCATTCATTGCATAGATTTATGGCAACTGGAAACAAATGATGCAAAAGCTTTTGTCAGAACTAACTTCAGTTTTTTTGGGCCATTGTTGCTTTAACCAAAGTTTGGCTTGAAATGTGATCTCTGTTGTTAAAAAGTGCTACTGGGTTTGATTTTTCTTTTTTTATCTAATGCAGTGATTTTTTTTTTAGTCTAATGCAGTGGTATTTGTACATTTTTTTTTTTCCTTTTCTTTTTAGATTTGAATACTTTTGGGGGCTGCTGTTAATGTTGCCTGTTTAGTTTGGAATTGGCCCAGTTGAACTGGTTTATTAAAGTAACAGTTAAATGCCCTGCGTGATTTATTTTGAATAACTGAAAATGGCCAGACTAATTTAGATGATATGTTTGGTAGAATGGCAGTATTCTGGAAGGTCTGTCGCTGTGGAAGAACAATGTTGACAAGCGTTTTGAGGGGGTGGAGGACTGTATGATCTGCTTCTCTGTCATTCACGGATCTAATTACTCGCTGCCAAAGAAAGCCTGCCGTACCTGCAAAAAGAAGTTCCACTCCGCCTGTCTGGTGAGTGCCACATACACCATCTTTTGCTCTTCCATTATAGTTATTTTTCGATGAATGTTTTTAAAACATAGTAAGTGTAGTTTTGAGCATTTATGTTATTTTATGACTTTACATAATTATAATATCTGCAGTTTAAAGTTAACATGGCACCCATTTTACTTCTGTAATCTGAAGCGTTTGTGTGAAACTGGATATTCAATGGTTTTCAGAAAGTAAATGGGCTCAATTTTGATTTTGTTGAGTTTTAATGTTCTTATTGGTAATATGACTGCATCCCTTTCAAATCATAGGCTTAAAATTCTATAAAAGGTCACCAGTGCACTTGAAATTGAATAATTTCCCATCTGCAGTGAAGTTTTCAATCTGACACCATTTATTACTCCAATTCTGCAGATATTTCAGAATCAGCAAAATGTGCAACCTTGAATGATCTCAAACGCTTCTCGTTCCTCACTGACCGGTTGTTTCCATTTTCTTTCATTCCACAGTATAAATGGTTCACATCTAGCAACAAATCCACATGTCCTCTGTGCCGAGAGACTTTCTTCTAAGCTCTGTCTCCATGGACACAAATAATACGTGAATGACATCCTCGGCAAACAGCTGACTCAGAAAGAAATGTTCTGTTTGTTTGTTTGTACATTCGATTTTTGCAGTGCTGCAAATTACCATGGCCTTTTAGTTTCTGATTCTGAAGATGCACCCAACAACACCTGTCACAAACAACGGAATGAACAAACAGTCGGAATTCTAAAAAAACAAAGTACCCGGACTGGATTAAAGACAGCTTGACAGGAAAATGAAGGCTTAACAAGCCTGAGAATTCAGGCCTTAAAGGAATAGTTCACCAAAAATCAACATTTTGTCATTATTTGCACATACTCATGTCATTCCAAACTTGTTTCATGTTACAGAATTTTGAGGGATCTTGACACTTTTTTTCCTCAACACATCTGTCAAGCCCCAAAAAAGAAGAGAGTATGAATAAAAAAACGTTATAGTACAAGATGCTAAAAATAGAAGTCATATGGTAGCTTAGTGAATGGCACAAAATGTAGGTTGTTGTACTCTTTTTGTTTTAATCAAATGTAGCTGCATAGAGGTTTGGGATGACATGGGTAAATAATCACAAAATGTTAATTTTTTTTGTGTGTACTATTTCTTTAAATTAAATCAATTTAAAGTTGGCAAGATGGTTCATCATATATCAGGTTACATAAATTTGCCATTCACAAGTAGATCTTCTGGTGAAATCAAAGTGTTCATAGTTTCTACTGATGTGGAAAATAATGTATTTTGCTCTGATAAATGTGGGACCATATGGATGACCTGTATAGAAAATAATGGACCGAGTTTTGGCTTTTTATCTCAGCTTGATGATATTTTGTATAATGACACATAATGCTGTATGCTGCAGACATTTCTGTTTGCTTTGTTCTTTAGTTGTCATGGATTGTGTAACATGACACAATTTGTGGTCCTGAAATACAGATCATACTTTCAGCCTCAATGTTTATCATATGTCATTTTACGTAATCTGCTTCGGTCAATCACAGTGTGTCACACTATCTGTGCATTTGTGTCTGTTCCTCCGAGTCACGGTAGCTTATCTATTGAAGCTGCAAGGTAAGCTGCAGTTTGCATGTACGCAGGGAAGACATTCATTGAAGAATAATTTCAGATGCAAAAATGGTCTGTGATGAAAGCACATCTAAATCCATCGGTTTCACGGCTATTACTATTTAATAGATGTTCCCATTGAAGAGCCACATGTATTGCATGATGCAGAACACTACCTGAAACAAATATGAACAAAACCATGTCTCTCCTCTAGCCATGTTTAAATTTTATAAACTCGTTCATGTTATTGAAGCTTTTGTGAGTAGTGAGATAGGAAATGACTTTGATCTTCAATCCCATATGGCTGTGGGTTTCCTCTACACAACCAGTGTGACCAAGTGGTTGAACTGTCAAACTACCTCATGACTACACAGATGGTTTTACTAGCATATTTGGACAGAAACAGGCTTAATACACATGTATTACAATGTAATTACACAGTTATTACATTGTAATAGCAGTATAATTTAGAAGATATTTAGAAAAATAGTAGCACATCATGTATATGTGTGTGTGTGTGTATATAACATTATATCCATGCGCATAATAATAACACTATTATTCCCATGTATGTCTCAAATGCAAAGCCTGCACTGACTCCTATCAGTCATCCTCATTCTGTATTGTTGCCTGTATCTGTTGCCCTATACGGTGTGACCGAGGCTTATCTCCTGAGAGAGGATGGAGCAGAGGTTCCCCAAAACCAGAAAGAAAAGATCATTTTCTGTTGCATGCAGAGGAAGCTAATGCTTCTGGGTGAAGAGAGGATGGATTTAGAGCTCTTGAGGAGATTTAGCCGTCTTTATCTATGATAAAAATCAATAGCGGTAAAGACTACAATGAGCACCGGGGAGACAGGACTGTCGGAAGGCTCAGGATATATATTACGTGAAGAAATGCATACGATTTCGTCCCTTTCCTGTGCTAATAGGACTACCTTAATAGTTAATGATGTGTCAGAGAGAAGTCAGCAGGAAAAAAGAGGGAATGAGAGGAAAAGAAAAGGTCAACATTCTAGAATTTGAAGCACAAGTTTTGCAGAGTTCACACGTATAATGAGCACTGTCATAACAACCTCCCCCGAATTCCTCTCGCAAAAGCCTTTTATCAGATTTATTATGCCCAGGATGCCAATAGCAATTTCAGTGTTATTGTAAAATGTTAACTCTGTAGCTGCTAGTTCTTGGAAGCAGGACCAATTAGACGGCAGTTGCTGGCGCCAAAATAGCAGTGGTTCTCAGGTCTAGCTCACTGGCGTTTGAGTCATTTATTGTTGTAATGGAGGCTTTGTTTTCATTACACACTTGTTTAGAAGTCATTAGGTAATTAAACATGACAAATGAATGCACTGGAGTGGTTTGAGCCGATGCAGTGAATCTCGATACCTTAAAAACTGGTCCATCATTGTTCATAAACTTAAAGTGTTGAGCTCACGGCTGACATTTCCACAAGGCAGCTACAGATTAATGTGAACCACTAGGTGGCAGCATTGGATGGTGTCGGTGGATGTTTGACATGGGATTTGATGCTTTTTAAAATCCTTTTCCAGAGACGTTCTATTCAATTCGCTCAGTGTCAAGGGAGGGTTATTGCTCTTAAAAAGTATCAAACCAAAGCCATCAGAAAAATGTGCTCTTCTGTATTCTCAGTGCAAAATGAGGACTCAATGATAGTCGGATGGATGGTTAGAATGACAGAACAATGGAACGAATGTAGATGATAGATAGGTAGATAGATAGATAGATAGACAGACAGACAGACACACACACACACACACACACACTCAGGTTAATGTTCGTTATGTAGCAATATTACTTCAACAAACTCACTTTAAAACTGCAAGGTCTCTGAACATTCTCTCTGTCTTACAGGAAATTCTTATCTTAATGCAATGTGTTCTTCCTGCCATTTCAGAATGTGTGTGTGTGTGTTACAGAAAGCGTAGGCAGGGCCAGAGCTGCATGTTCAATTTTGAGCATAATGCTGCTGCGAGAACTATAGTGTGCAGGACCTAGTTAATATTCAGTCCATCCTGACCCATTTGAGGACTGCTGGTTCTTCCAGAGTTGTCACGCCTCAGTTCAGTGCTGTAGGCTTCTTTTCAGCTCTCTAAATAGCAGCATGTCACTGCTGCTCTGCCAACACAATGAAACCAGGCCAGCTCTCCTCCGCCGCCTTTCCATTTTCATTATTACCATTAAAGTAGCCAATTTGCATGGCCAGTGGTTTGGCTGACCCCTAGTGGAGATCGGCTCTGCTGTTCTGGCTTTAATTTTTTCGTGTGTGTTTAGTTCTACACTTGGCTATTTTAGGAAAAGTCCTTGTTTGACGAGGAGGTCACTTCTCTGCTCTCACTTTTTTTTCTACCCACTGGCAGAAGAAAAATGAGGATTTATCCAATTTCATCTAGGAGTTTGGCTATTGTCTGGACAGGAATTAACCAGTTGGAAAACAGTCACTTTGCACTGAATTCACTTTTAAAGGGTTCGTTCACCCAAAAATGAAAATTAGCCCATAAATTACTCACCCTCAAGTCATATAGGTGTATATGACTTTCTTCTTTCAGATGAATCCAGTCGGAGTTATATTAAAAATGGTCTTTGATCTTTCAAGCTGTTTAATGGCACTCAGCGGGTGTTGCAGTGCATCAGTCCAAAAGAAGTGAAATAAAAAGTGCCCATCCTAAATAAAAAGTGTCTCACACAGCTCCGGGGGGTGAACAAAGTCCTCCTGTAGCGAATAAAAAAAATGTCTCACACGGCTCCGGGGGGTGAACAAAGTCCTCCTGTAGCGAATTGATGCGTTTTTGTAAGAAAAATATCCATATTTAATACGTAATAATCAATTGAATCTAGCTTGCGCTCACTGTTGTACACGGAAGCAGCTCCGGGCTGATGACGTGTGAGCTCAGGTTTGCGCATGCGCTGCTCAGAAGTGACGAACGCGGAAGCGCAGGGGAGAGATCAAAACAAAACAACGGTCACTAATTAGAAGTAGAAAACGAGGATTTGTAAAGAAGAATGTCAGAGGATTTCGATATAAGCCAAGAGGAAACTTCCTTGCTAAAGTAAGGAAACTTTGCTTCCTTTGCTTCTGTTAACAAACGTTGGTTTTCACGAGACTCACCAGCGCATGCATAACGCTGACCTCATACCTCATCAGCCCGGAGCTGCTTCGGTGTACAACTGCTGGCGCAAGCTACATTAAAGTGATTATTACGTTTTGAATATGGATATTTTTCTTACAAAAACTCATTGATTCGCTACAGGAGGCCTTTGTTCACCCCCCGGAGCTGTGTGAGACACTTTTCTTTATGGATGGGCGCTTTTTATTTAACTTCTTTTGGACTGATGCACTGCAACACCCGCTGAGTGGCATTAAACAGCTTGAAAGATCAAAGACAATTTTTAAAATAACTCCGACTGGATTCGTCTGAAAGAAGAAAGTCATATACACCTAGGATGACTTGAGGGTGAGTAATTTATGGGCTAATTTTCATTTTTGGGTGAACTAACCCTTTAATTTCTCTTACTTGAGTTATATTGCATAACAAAAATTGTAGTTTAGCAGGTCGTTGTGTTTGTGTCTTTCATTATTAAGACATTAACAGTAGTCAATTATAGGAATTATTAAACAAAAATACTACAAAATAACTGCTTAACTAAAATTACCTGATGAAGCAGCTGCCATTTTGAATGTTTCAGCATGATGTTTCAATGGTCAGGTGGAATAAGTTGGAAGAAAATTAAAAGTTTACAAGGTGTAATTATGAGTTATACGAGGACATGAATGCTTATATAGTCAGAGTCTCATAATTGCAGTAATTCCGGCATGTCGCTTAATCACGTTTTGTTCAAAATATACATTTTAAGCCTTGCCATGTGTCTCATTCTACCTCAAATCTTTCAGCTTGTTGAGGTGTGCTGCATGTTTAAATGATCAGAAGATCAATTTTGCTTGCCGGATGATTAAAATGGCAAAAACAAAAAAAAAGGGAATTGAAGGAGGCACCAATGCCCTCTCTATTAAAGAAAGTTGAAATTTTTTGAGTAAACAACCATCTTGAAACCAACCAGAACACTCTAACAAGTGTATAACATGTCTGAACACCTTAGCAATATAGCAATACAATAGCATTGTGACAGCAGTCAAATTTTTTTCTCAGAAAATATAAAAACTAGTTAAAAAAATCTTTTACAATATTGCTTTTGCATCCCAGGCTCATTGCAAAAATGTGCCTGTGGTGATATTATGTTGCTTCTTGTATATTTGGAATGTCTTGCAAGTGGCTTGTAAAAGTGCATGCTGTTTTATCCGAAACAGATGAACTTGAAAATGGCAACATTTTATTGTGTTGGTTGTTGTACGTATTTTAGCAGTGCTGTTAAAGTTTAATGCTCCGTTGCCTTTGAAAATAATGTACCATCTACACTAAACCCTACCCTAAACCTAACTGATAGTGTTATAAAAAGCAATTTGCTGAAGCAACCACGCCATTTTAGCTTCCTTGTACAAGTCTTTGAGCTCATTTAGTGACTCTTGTTTCACAGGACCTGTACCCGAGTGCAGTGTTGTACGGGGTGAGCTACTGAGCAGGTTTACTACATCAGAAAAGCCATTTAAATGGAGTTGGTTATGTGATTCAAACTTCACAAATCGTGCTACGATAAATGTGTTTTGAGGTCATACCATAGTATTGTACTGTGCAAAATTAATTATTAATCAATAACCTGGCTCTTTAATCATAATTTTGTGTGAAAAGGAATAAAAGTTGGTGTTTTACTGTGACCTAGTGCTCATTTGAGCTGAAAACTGCAGTGAATTGTATGTGTATAGGCATGTTTTTGGAGTTTTGCCAAAATGTAGGTAAAGGCACATTTTCCCAATGAGCCAGGTTGAGTTTTATGTTGAGCTGCTGAATATCCATTGTGTCTTCCAAATCCCCTTAGCTGTGATAATGCACACCATGTCTTATTGCTTTCTTAGAGTTGTCTTTAAATTCTGCATGCATTCTGCCAAACTCACCCCTCATCGCAGACGTCTTTGTCACATGCACATGCAGCTTGGAGGGTTGGAGAAAGCGGGGTGGAGAGGCTGTGATATGTACCCAGATGGCTTCTCGCAGTGGCTGTAGGCCGACTCCCATGCGCCACACTCTTTAATCTCCCTCAGCTGCGAAGCCGGGATATCTAAATTAGAGAGCAGAGGAGAACGGAGCTGCCATTCTCCATGCTTCAGGTTATTTATTTGCTGTGACTGGGTTGCAGTGGTAGAACAAATGGAGAGCCCAGGGAGAGGCTTAGGACTGCGACTCAGCTAAGAGCCTTTTAAGAGAGGGGCCATTAACGCCAGTCCTCCGCTACTCGGGAGGATAGGCTGTAACAATGCATCCGAGGCAAATGCGCCACTGCTTACCCTAGCGGATTTGTAAACAGAACCAACTCCAGACTGTCCGCAGTCCTCTAAATCGAAACTCTATTCATTATGAGTGAAACCTCTCGCAGCTCGCCGTTCAGCGGGTGAGGACGACCTCTGCCCACATCATCCGTTGTTCGCGCCACGCAAGGCTGTTGTTTACGGAAAGCGTAGTCTGTTTATGGTAGTATGCTAATGAGGTCATAGCCTCTAGGTCTTGAGATCAGAGAGGCTCAGCGTGGAGCAGGAGCCCGAGGCGGCCGCCTCACGGGGAGCCGAAGGGAGAGAGTGTCTTACATGACAGTAATGCTGAATTTTTTTTTTTATAAGGCCCTGTTTATGACATGCTCGGTAACAGAAAGGCTGTTTTCTGTCGAGATAGCTGAAATACTTATGAGATGCTACAATCAAAGTCAGCGAGACTGCTGGAGTGAAAGGGATGCTCTTTTTTTATTCTGAAATTAGAATTATTAGGGTAATCTAAATAACTTTGTTTTTGTTCTATACCATTAAGCAAACCCTAATTGCCAATTACCTTGATTTATAATCTAAAATGCTCCTCAAGAGTTCATTTAATGGTGCATTGGTAATTAAAGATGGTAATTGCTTTCTTAAAAAAAGAATGTCGTTTTGGGTTGGTACGTTTTTTTGTTGGTGTTAAAGGGGTCATATGATGTTGCTAAAAAGAACATTATTTTGTGTATTTGGTGTAATGAAATGTGTTTATGCGGTTTAAGGTTCAAAAAACACATTATTTTCCACATACT
>NW_015555967.1:178745-178901 GCF_001515605.1 Sinocyclocheilus anshuiensis | reverse complement strand
TGTCCTCTTTTGGAAGGCCAAACAAAGTAGTTTCGCTTTCACAAGCGTCACATACGGTGGGCTTGAGTGAGCGGAGGCCGGGGGGCTTGAGAACGGTGCGGCCGGCGGATTCGATGAAGGAGCGTCCGGCGGGCTTGCGGCAACCACATGTGACGA
>NW_015555967.1:172157-177811 GCF_001515605.1 Sinocyclocheilus anshuiensis | reverse complement strand
TCTGCATTTGTGATCGGAGAAATGACAAACAACAAGCCACTGCTCAAACTGCTCAAAACGTTTGAATCGTCAGTGGCAAATCCTTTAAATATGAAAACGTACTTACATCAGAACAGCCAGCATTATTTATCAGCATCATAGACTGTGGTCAGCTTGTGCGCCGAAGGGGAAACAGGGGAACTGAATTCACCGGAACACCAGCATTGTAGGCTATTCTCCCAGGAAACAGTCCTTGTCCTCCGTAAAATGCGCTGAACACATCTGAATATTTGGGTTGAACTGTTCTGGAAAAGTGTTGTAAATACAATTTAACCACTGATTTCTAGTTGTGTCCTCTTTTGGAAGGCCAAACAAAGTAGTTTCTTGAGCGGCGTTATGCAAATCTTCCCATATCGCCGTTTTAGGTAGGTGTGGCTGACTCTTAACTTTTATAAAAAATATCTCTTTGGATTTGAGACTTTAGTCTTTGCAACTTTACAGATCTTCTTTATGCACCAAGAGCTTGTAACACTCCAAAGAGAAAGGAAAAATTGAAATCGCGTCATATGACCCCTTTAAGCACCAAGAAATAGGATATAATGGTAGATGCTGTGTTTTGGTGTGGATGCATTTAGCTGAGAAGATCCTATAATACACTCTTAAAAATGAAGGTTCCTTATTGGGATCTTTTGGTTCCACAAAGAACCTTTTACATCCATGGAACTTTTCCATTGAATAAAAGGTTCTTAAAGTACCCCTTTAGTCAAATATTTTATCCCTTAAAACTTATCTTTGATCATCAAAATGACATATTTAAATGTTTTTTCTTGTGGATCTATGAATATGCAAATTAGTCCCACCTCCACTCAGTCACACACCAGCCAGCGCCTCCTGATCCACTGAACTGTAGTAACCGCAAAACAGTGGCATACACGGATAATGACTGATAAAACTATGTTTTTACTAGCGGACAACTACAGTGAATACTGTAACATTCGTTAAAGTTACTTACTTGACGATGTTGTGTCCTAAAATGCCTTGAAGACTCGAATGCAGCCGTTTGTGATTCTTAATTCGCGCCCGCGAACATACGCGTGTGAAGTGCAGACGCAGCTGCGGGAGAGGTGCATCTGACTCCGGGCTACTTTTACACTGTTGCCACGGGGTATAATGCAAGTTAGCGGTTCTAAATTCACATTAAACCACAGCTTCATGGGTTTTTTGCTCTGATTTATTTTTGGTTTTGTGCTGGTATTGGTATATTTTGCATGCTAGTGTTAGGAATCGATCCCTTGACGTGATTGGTTATTGGTTTGTGACGTAGAAAACCGAGGGCCGTTTCAAACCGTATTTCTGGGTCAGCCTTTGGGAAACTACAGTTTTAAGGAGAAAATACTCAGCAATGGTGTTGATTAATAGATTGGCACATGGTTTGTCTAAAAGCATATTAAAAACACCACATAGACAAATAAACAACATAAAAAAATTGATTTTCACTACAGGGGGACTTTAAGATTTTTAGATCATTAAAATGTTTTTTACAATATGAAAAAAATTGGTTCTTTTAAGAACTGTTCACTGAAAGGTTCTTTGGGGATCGTAACATTTCTCTCAGAATAATTGTGCCTAAAGTCCTATTAGAGCAAACTGAATTGCCAGACTCAACCGTGAACTTGTCACGAAGATCTTTGAACTTCGGGGTGAATCCTTTATAATTCTATTGGGAAAAACAATAACAAAAAAGTCCTTTTCTATGATGATAGTTTGAGTTTGGTTTCATTTTTCTATACTCTCTTCAAAGGTAGGACTAGTGGGGAAAAAAATGTAATAAGGCTTTGCAGTTTTTACGACTTTAAAGTGGATGTCTCACTTCTAGATTTTAACAAGGTCACAGCTGTCAACAAGTGGCAAGGCCGTAGAGTGATATACTGTGGCCTGAAGTAAACAACATTTCTCATCATCCTATTTGGAATGCTTAGTATGTGAGCAGCCCAGGAAATCTGGATGCCCATCGCTGGGTTGAGATCCAAGGTGCTCCGAGCTCTGTCACAGGCCAACTCATTCTTCTGATATATGACTGGCTCAGAAACAACCTTCAAGCTGTAAGAAATATATATATATATATATACACTGTATATACAGGATTCAAATAAATATATTAGGTGAAAAAGATTCGGCTGACAAAAAATGTTTGGTAATGCCTGCATTGCATGTAAATAAGAAATAACATGAATTTGTGCATTTGAATGTGTTTGAAAGACAAAAGCCTTCCAAAGACATAGTAAAACATGGTTAAATAACCTACTGAGTGAAAATTCTAATAAAAATGAATATGTCCGTCAGTAGTTGATGCAATGTTGCAATGTTAAAATGTTGAGAAAACACTGCTTAAAATTAAAATGAGTGGTCAAATGATGTGTGGCCTGTGTAATTCTGTGTAATTACAGTCACCTGATCAGTGACTGGTCTCTGTGTGAATGTCCACAAAACTGGAAGAGTTTCTGAATGTATATAAGCGGTAGGTTATTTTAGAAAGGAAAATTTAAAAGATGAAAAAGAGGAATTAGGGAGAATCAATAAATTACACACACCTGAACGTGATTTCTCAACAGTTGTTTCCTTGCCCGGGTACATCCCTCTCCCCAGGTCCTAATTAGTTTTAACGGAAAGCCATTATGCCATGGCAGCATGGACACACCTGCAGGTGGTTGGAATCACACACTAATTGAAAAACAGTAATTAAAACCCCAGGTAGCTGGCCATTGCTTTCACCAAGTAAGCCAGAGTGACACAAAAAGTTGTGAAGTTGACATAAGTGTCACAAGTCACTTCATGAAAGAGAAACCTGTCCATAAAAGCCTCACTTTTATAGCCAGTCCGATATTACTTTGTGTAATCGCCCCCAGCTCAGCAGACCCGGCTGTTTTCAGAGAAAGGCATCAGATGTAGGACGAAGTGGTTACTTCGAGATTGATAGGAGCCAGACAGGCACAAGACTCAACCAAATGAGAAAGTGTCAGTCAGCCTGTTTATTGGTGGTCATTATTGAAAAGGGAGTTGCTCTTCTGCATTGATTTACAGTTGACACCAGCAAATCAGCTCTAGTCACTTCCAGTCTAGCAGGGCATCAGCTGCTATGCGAATTCATGGCTTTGCAGCTAATATTTCACGTCTCTCGTGGCCGAGGTCTTTTACCATCTGACTGCAGTAAGTTCATTGTGCTGTCTTTAGTTGTGTGATGTCAATGGCAGACATGGTTCTCACATGGCTGTGCTGTCAAGCATCTAAAGTCTATAAACCTCAGGGACTGGGCCTTAAATTTGCAGCCCATATGGTGTGAACACAGTAAATAATTTGCTCAGTGGAGTGAAAAAGTATCATCAGAGGAATCTGTTGTTATGAAAGTGTGAGCACAGGGTTGAACAGGTATTGCTGTCGCCTTTCAGAACTGTTTGGAGGTATTGAGCAAAACATGATGTGCTTATTCCACATCTGACACTTAATTGCTGAAGCCAGAAGGGGAACTGAAACAATGGACAACGCACTGTGAAGTGATGTGATGATTGGTTCTCAGATCTTTCATTGGTGGCCAGACCAATCCCAGCCAATTTAATTCTGCTTCTATGACTCTAAAAGGGACAGTAGCTGTGTTCCAAATATACTTTTAACATACTACTCATACTCTTTCAGCAATATGTAGTCTGGTTGTGTTCAAAATCGCATTGTTGTGCTTGTGAGTAAGTATTTACTTTGTGACTGTTACAAAAATGTTTTCCAAAAATGCCCCCCCTTGGCACCGGCCCTGACTGGACATGCTATTCTATTTCACATGCTGTTTTTCGCCTACTATATTAGGGAAGTAGGCATATTCAGATGCAGCCTTCATAATTACTGTATCCCACAATGCAGTGTGTTCAACCTGACCTTATATTTCCTGTGTGATGAATGAATCTCTATTTGTACAAAATTCTATCCTGCTTCCTCAATGCCTGATCAAAAACGTATAGCACAATATTGTGATATCTTGTCCAAACTAATCAAATATTTGTCTTAACAGAGCTAATATGCTAAGCTAGTAAGCTAACAGTTAACTAACAAATGAAGGAAGGGAATGTTTAATTTGACAATTTAGCTTTTATAATATGATCTGATATGTAATTTAAAAGTCCTTAATGAACATATTGCCATGATTAAAAATAAACACACCAGTGATTTCAGGCACTGTATAGAGCACCCATAAAAAGTTGTAATACTGTATAGAAAAGTTATTTATAAGGCTAAATTTCACCCTTTTTAAAAAAAAAAAATTCACCTTTCACTTTTTTTTTAAAATTATTTTTTATTTTGTTAATTGTGGTGCCAAAAATAAAAGGTTACCAAGTTGTGTAAGGTGAGCAACTTTTTAATCTTTTATTTTTGGCACATTTTACAAAGGCAGTTATTTATTTTTGTAGCAAAACATGTCCAGTATTTTTGTCCTGCCCCTGTGGTGATCTCATTTATCTTTGAGTGAAAGATGTTTTTAATAAAAGTCTGACCGTTTTCCTAAGCTCTCCTGCACCGTTTGAGTTCCTGAGTTCCCGTTCTATGAAGCCCTCCGAGCAATAATGCTACCGTTGACAGGTGATTTACGGAGACTGTTTCCAGAAAGCGGGATTAAGTAAGGACACATATTCAGCTGCCGGACACAGATAGCAGCCGCCGCTGTGTTTATGGATTCTGCTTAAGCAGTGGCTCAGGAATAGTCAGAGGCTCTCAGCTTCACAAGTGCACAAACACAGCACTGAAGTGTAAGCCATCATGTCCTGCTGTGTTACACAGAAATAAAAGGTCTCTGTGTGCTACAGATTACAGAATTTAGAATGAGCCGGGAAGTGTTGTGGATATGGATGAGAAGTGCAAGGAATTTAGCGATTGGTACCAATTCAGATTCTTCTTGACAACTCAAGTTTGTTAATGAATACATTAATGATTCTTATAGAACTTTTGAGAAAGAAATATGTGGAAAGGACACTGTCAGTTTCAAAACTTGTGACCATAAGGAGCTATTTCTATCTCATCTGACCCATAACAAGCACTTTTGTTGGTGTAACCTAATGCAGACAGATTGATTCAGTCACATTAATAATAATAATAATAATAGTAATAATAATAATACATATAAGATAACTCAAAAGACAAAATTGTTCATTCTCACAAAACTGCTTACTATGTTAAAATGATTTGATTCAGTGATATTAAATATTATTAATTATAATTGATATATTTTGTAATAGTATACAATAAATATTATATAATAGAGACTCAGACCTTTCCAACGATATGTATTTTGTCAAGATTATAAAAAGTTTTGATTCTAAAAGACTGCAATACATTTTGTAATATGACTCCTCCAACTAAGGGGGAGGAGACCGGTGTGACGAGTGGGGGCGGGGCCGAGAGCCGTGGGAACGGATATACTCCGGAAGTATAAAAGGAGGAGGGACGACAGTGAAAGACGAAAGAGGACCTGGCCTGACGCGCTCCTGGGTCGAGGAGGGGTGGCTGCCGTCCGAGAGGGAGCGGAGGAGTCGGCCCCATTCGCCACGAGGCCGGAGCCTGCTGCCATCCGCTGTGATTGGGGAGGAGGAGGGAACGGGGGACTCGCTGCCGGCTGCCCTCAATAGGAGGAGCCA
>NW_015555967.1:164782-172123 GCF_001515605.1 Sinocyclocheilus anshuiensis | reverse complement strand
TATTTTATTATTAAAGTTTTCTTTGAACTTTCGCCGGTTCCCGCCTCCTTCTTCCCGTGACTACGAACGTTGTTACAACCGGTAAAAGAGTTTTTTTTTTTTTTTTGAATTTTGAGGTTTTAAGCTTTCAAATTATATATACTTTATGATGATTACTAAAACATATGATAGGGAAAAAGGAAAAGCAATTTTTGTGACAAAGGTCAGAACTCCTGTTATGATGTATATGTTTTGAGGTGCACTCTTGTCATAAATTAATCTATTACTGTTCCTATATAATTTAACAACAAACTGGTAAAATATCTATTTAGGAGTCTTACACCGTGTCTACACCGGACACGACAGTTGTTTGCGCCGCGCTGCAACAGCTAAAGTCTGTCTACACAGGACACGACAAAGTGACCGTTAAAAATCATTTGAACTTTGTGTCAGTACGTCATAAATAGAATGCTGCAGCAGTTTACTGTCGGGGATTTGTCGAGTCGTGTTGCGCCGTGCCGCATCCAGTGTAGACAGCATCGCTGATTATAATGGATTCTATAGTATTTTGTCGCACCGCACCTCTCGCGTCTGGTGTAGACACGGTGTTAGACCTTTCCAACGATATATAGTTTGTAATGATTAGATTAGGATTTAATTGTAATATATTGAAGTAAACTTAGGCGGTGACAATTATGAAAACACACACACACACGCACACAAACACATATAATATAATATATACAGTGGGTACGGAAAGTATTCAGACCGTGATAGTTCAGTTTTTCTTTTTTAATAAATCTGCAAAAATGTCAACGATTCTGTGTTTTTCTGTCAATATGGGGTGCTGTGTGTACATTAATGAGGAAAAAAAATGAACTTAAATGATTTTAGCAAATGGCTGCAATATAACAAAGAGTAAAAAATCGAAGGGGGTCTGAATACTTTCCGTACCCACTGTATATATATATATATCGTATATCTCAGTTCTTAGTTTGAGGCCAGTTTCATCTCTAAAGCTCACAAGAAGGATCACTTTACTATCATTTAACATTAATATGAACCATCAATGGTCTTCATTCATGATTGACTGTGATGGCAACATTTTGAACTTCTGCTTCAGCTCTTGTTTCAGGTCAATGACGTTTGATTATTTGACTACGTTGAAGAAGAATTGAGTTTGGAAATGGTTTGCTGGCAGGTGGTCTCTTGACTAAAGATCTTAACTACTTTGTTCCATATGCCAGGTGGTTCTTGTGCCTGTACCCAGAACAGTCATACTAATTTGGCTCAGAATTTGGAGTGGGTAATGGTTAAGCCCTTGTGGGGTGACTGTGACTGCGCATGTACAGACCAGCAGTCCACACCTGCTACGATTCCCACTGAGTATTATACTCCCAACACATGCAGATGTAATTAACCATATTATGATGAATCCATGGCAAACTAGACCGTGCAAATGCCATTTCTCCGATTTTCCAAGCAGTTATGGAATTTGATTTCCTGAGGCAGTTGGAACAAAGTTCGAATGCACATGAGGTTAAACCGCAGGTGTCATGAACCTTAAAACATTTTCACTTAACCATTTTACAAAAGCCAACTCTTTTTTCGAGGTCTGAAGGACTGGGAAGTCAAACAGAAAGACATTGGCTAGAAGGAGCAAATGGCCTAGTTCTCTGTGTTTTTGTCACCCGAGCAGTAAATGTGGACCCCGCTCCGCCTGGGGGGCCTTTAGCCGTACCTGCGCCTGCATGGACCAGGGTGGCCACGCTTCTCCCCGTAGCCACTGTGGAAAATGCACATTTTAATTGAGTCCCTGCTGAGTCTTGGGAAAGATATTCAGACTCTCTTGCTTTTTACAGATGGTGCACTATTTTTACCCCCACCTGCTGTTTCACTCGGTGGGGAGAAAGGCTGCAGCTTAATGGTCTCCCATGGGCTTCCTTTCCCTGACAAGCTCCATGGCAGGTTTGAGCACACCTGGAGGGAGAGGCTTCAGTAGCTACACAGCCTGCTCAGTGACCCAGAAAAGAGAACATGAATCACAGAGTGTGCTTTAATTGTTCGAGAAAATTGTCGACAGTCAGTGGAAGACCTGGTTATTGTACTTGTCGTGGCGGTGACGGCTGCGGTGGTTAAGTCAAACCCGTTCACCAGGGTTGAGAACAGGCTTTGTGAAAGCTGAGCGGTGCATGTTCGGAGAGCAGTGCTAGAACTTGCCTGACAGCTTAACTGCAAGAGTTGGATTAGATTTTTATACTTTCTCCTGATTTCGAACTCATTTGACTCCTTAAGCTTTTAAAGTGATGATTATGTAGAAAAAGTCTAATGCTGCTTCCATCAGCTTTCATCAGATTTTTACCCATTTGTAGGTTATTTTTCATATCTGCCTCTTCATGCTGTAATAAGGAAGCTCTTAAAATATGCACTTTGCTTGGAGGCCAAAAAATGACAAAAGTGGTATTTTATGATTCATTTTTATTCATTCTCACTGCATGCACAAGCAGTGTGTAAGTGAAGAGCTGTATGTCTGTAAGAGCAGGTTCATACAATTCTATACAGAGGTACTTTTTAAATATTTCTTTAAACAACTGCTTTGAGAAATAAGAAATAATACATACTTGGTCATCATGAAATCTAATTTAAAAGTCATTTTTTTGATGCTTCATTTTCCATTATACTGAGAAATATTGTGCTAATAAACAGATTTATAATGCACTTTCAAAAGTATTATACAGGTGCATCTCAATAAATAAGAATGTCGTGGAAAAGTTCATTTATTTCAGTAATTCAACTCAAATTGTGAAACTCGTGTATTAAATAAATTCAATGCACACAGACTGAAGTAGTTAAAGTCTTTGGTTCTTTTAATTGTGATGATTTTGGCTCACATTTAACAAAAACCCACCAATTCACTATCTCAACAAATTAGAATATGGTGACATGCCAATCAGCTAATCAACTCAAAACACCTGCAAAGGTTTCCTGAGCCTTCAAAATGGTCTCTCAGTTTGGTTCATAGAGAATCTATGGGGTATTGTCAAGAGGAAAATGAGAAACAAGAGACCAAAAAATGCAGATGAGCTGAAGGCCACTGTCAAAGAAACCTGGGCTTCCATACCACCTCAGCAGTGCCACAAACTGATCACCTCCATGCCACGCCGAATTGAGGCAGTAATTAAAGCAAAAGGAGCCCCTACCAAGTATTGAGTACATGTACAGTAAATGAACATACTTTCCAGAAGGCCAACAATTCACTAAAAATGTTTTTTTTATTGGTCTTATGAAGTATTCTAATTTGTTGAGATAGTGAATTGGTGGGTTTTTGTTAAATGTGAGCCAAAATCATCACAATTAAAAGAACCAAAGACTTAAACTACTTCAGTCTGTGTGCATTGAATTTATTTAATACACGAGTTTCACAATTTGAGTTGAATTACTGAAATAAATGAACTTTTCCACGACATTCTAATTTATTGAGATGCACCTGTAATGGCTGCAGAAAGTTCAGCACTGACACCACAGGAATAAATGACATTTTAAAGATATTATAAAATAGAAACCAGTGATTGTAAATTACAGTATGACTGGTCTTACTGTATTTTGACTCCAAACCTTTGAACGCTAATGTATATACTTAAAGTCATAATTACTGTTATATAAGTTTTACAAATGTTTTTTTTTTTCAAAGACCCCCTGAACCCTGATCAAGTACCTCCAAGGCTGCAGTTACTAATAAATGGCTGTGTTTGCTGTATCTCTGGATATTTAGTGCCTGGGAGTTATCCTCTTAGATCCCTTTATTATTATATGTGCCTAATTTATAATAAATTATTTCTTAATTTATGTTGCAGCATCACATTCTAAGCAATCATCATTTGAACTTTTAATATTGCAATGTGTTTACGGGAAAAAAATTTTTGCAGAATAAAAAGACATCTCCATCTCCAGTCCTTTTTAATATTATAAGGTATGAGCAACAGATGAGAAGGCATTCATTTTTTCAATCTTTGCAAGACATCCAAGAGCCCAATTTTGTCTTTGAGCTCTGGGCAGATCAATACATTGCATCAAGAACGTCCATCAGCATTCAGGAAGTTCGGTGGCACTTGAAATTAATAAAGCCGTGGCAATAAATCAGAGAC
Organism: Sinocyclocheilus anshuiensis; assembly: GCF_001515605.1. Classification (NCBI taxonomy): domain Eukaryota; kingdom Metazoa; phylum Chordata; class Actinopteri; order Cypriniformes; family Cyprinidae; genus Sinocyclocheilus; species Sinocyclocheilus anshuiensis. The sequence continues at coordinate 167,999 of NW_015555967.1, read as the reverse complement.
ATGGGGGTAATGGGAATGTAATGTTGAAAGATGATGAATTCAAACTTGGCACAATGGAGTGCATCAGCATGACAATCAAACTGTAAAAGATTCAGTGCTTTTCAATTATGAGCTTTGAAGTTGGAATAAGCTCCTGTGACTCTCAAAATACACCATCAGCTGATATTTGATGGGGCACTTTAGGGAAAATAATCTAGACTTTGATTGGATCAGATGTAATGAAACAGAATTGATTGGTCCATGAAGAGATTCGTCCACCAGATCTCAGATTGACTAGTTTTACTCCAGCCTCTTAGGATTTCCCTGTGAAACCAAATTACTGAGGTTAAACAAGAGCTGTTTACAGATTATCTGGGTCTAGGACCTTCATGCATGATCTTAATAGGACATCTTCTATAAATAGTTACAAAGGCCATTGGGAGGCTATTACCGAAACATTACCTTAGCATGACTTCAATGCCCTTTGAAAATCTCTCTTGATATGGATCTGAATAGTTAGTAGACTGTGAAAAATAATGGACATTTGTTGGTCAGTGCATGTTAGCGTGACGACATGATTGATTTGTGTTTGGCTGGTCAGCCTCCGCTGGTAGATGCCAAAACTAACCCTTTATGCTAGCAAAACCATATAAATCCCATATTTTATTTTAGCACTTAGTTCCCATGAACAAAGATTCCTGTGGGGCTGCAAATGCCAGCCAAATGACTGCCATTGAGATGAATGGGAATGCTAATGGATGGCTTTATCCAGGTATTATAGGCCTCTTTGGATTGATGTGGGCAGCCAAGCATTTTTTAAAAGTTTCCAGATGACCACCTCCACTGGAGATCTTTTATTCTCCGTTCCTGCTCCAAATGCATCATTTGGAGAATCATCCTGGCTGCCCGTTTTCCTGGACAGGCTTCATACTTCACGCAACACAACAGACGTCAATGGTGAATTATTTTAACTAAGCAGCCAACTCGTTTGCATTCCAGACCTCTTGTCGAGCAGTGCTCTTCAGTCAATAAAACTTAATATCGGAGACATTTCCTTCAATCTCATCTCTCCTCCTCTTCCTCCACCTTCCTCCCTTTGTTGAATGGATCACACAGTCATTAATCAGCCAGTATCAACAGAAGCTCAGTGAAGTTTGCTGAGGCTAAATTTGGGCCATCCATCACCCCGCTGGGTTGTCTCATAATAAAAGGCTGCATACATTTTTCTTGTGTTCAGTGTGGCAGGCCCTGATAGGATCTCTTTGTAGAGTTTGGTCCACCCCGATTCATTAGCTTGCAGAGTGGTAGCAACAGAATAAACGCCTGCTGGATGTAGATGCTATCAGAGTGTGATAGATACCCCTACCTCTGAAATTAGGCAGGTGGGCACAGAGAATTTAGAGCGGAGCGAATCTCAATTGTGTGCCAGACATTATAATTCAGATAACTTTTGCAGGCATTTGAGAATGGGGGAAATATGACAAAGCCTACAAAAGACCGGCCTAGATTTAGAATGTGTGGTGCAAGATTATGGTTTCTCAATATAATCTACTGTGTAGATGTGGTATAACATTATGGTTTCTCTTTAAAATCTGTAGTATATGTGATACAACATTATGGTTTCTCTATAGAATCTACTATAAATATGTGACACAACATCTTTATGACATTCTATTTAGAATATGCTTTATAGATATGATGCAACTTTATGGTTTCTTTTAGAATCTACTTTATAGATGTGGTGCAACATTATAGTTTTTCTATAGAATCTACTATATAGATGTGGTGCAAAATTATGGTTTCTCTAGAATATCCTGTCTTTTAGATTTAAAGTGTGCATCCATATTGCATCTTTTTAAAGCATGAATCTCATACCTTCACCAGTCTTTCTCTAAATAATTTACAAGATGTGATCAATCCATGTATTACTGAATAAAAGAAAATGATTGAAAAGAGCCTTTCAGACCATAGATGGCAGTAACTTACCACAAGTCTGTGCTGACCTGCAAAAAAAGAGACACTCCCTAATGGTTTGTGCAAAAGAGCTGTTATGTCAAATTAATTGCTTATTTCTTCTAAAATTGCAGCCCCACCAAACCCACCACGCATTGCACTGAGGATTCAAAGAGCCGTCATTTAGTGCTACAAGCAATGTAATTACATGCAAGAGGGAAAAGGCTCTTTCCACTTCCAAATGACATGATTCGTGCAGAATATGATGTTGGTAACCTGAAAATAGTATTCACAATTTCAGTGACCCCTAGACTCTTAAAATGTTTGAATTTCTTTTTCTCATATATATTTGGTTGGATATTTCTTAGATGATGCTGTTACTTTTATACATTTTAATTATCATTTAAGTGTCCAAATTCTTCTGGTGCTTTTTTTCTTCAATGTTTTTGTCTAAATATTGAAGTGTTTGTATAAATAATAATTAATTGAAATTAATAGACAAAATTGAGAAAGAAAAGAAATGTGTTACATATCTTCAGGGTTAATTCCATGTGCTACCGTAGCAACTAAAAAAAAAAAACATAAAAAAAAAACATTTACACCAGGCCAAACTAACACACATGGTGGTCTAAAATGAACTAACATGCTCTTTACAAAAAGCCATTAGTTCCCAATGAGGAGGCAGCAAGTGCATGATGAATTAGGACAAGCTAGAGAATAGTTTAAATATAGAGATGAGGGGATGAAAGTTCTTAATCTTGTTGACACCATGAATAAGAAATGGAAAATCAAGAGGGAGGATCGATCACACTGTGTGCTTGTGTAATTCCAACTGCCTTCTCATCAGTCCATGGCTGGGTTTGGAATGGAATACTAGTTTACTAATTGAATACTGCACAGTATACATTTGTTAACTGTAAAATGTAGACATTTTGCTGTTATTAACTTCACTTGACTTCAATTTAGAAATATATGTATATATTTTAAATGTTAAAGGGGTCATATGATTGTAAGGGAAACAGGTCAATTTAGCTCAAAGGGAATCATTTAAGATTTTAAAGGGAATTTGGACAGAATCACTGTTTTACGGCTGATCACTGAGACGGCCAGCGATTCACTGAACGGGCCGTATAACATAAACTCTGCAATGGATATTAATATCCAAAATATAGTGAAAACACTATTAATTAGCACAGTAACAAGATCGGCAGTTGTAAGCACAAAACACAAGATACTTCTCTTTTCAATATAAATAAGGCTTTATTGAATAAATCTAAGACATAAA
>NW_015555967.1:164281-164682 GCF_001515605.1 Sinocyclocheilus anshuiensis | reverse complement strand
GGTTGCTGATTGGCTGGAAGTTCAGTCTTGGGAAGCCAGTGGTTGGGCGTTGGCTGACGACGCGGAGTTGTGAGCTGGTTGAAGTTTTAGACGGCACTTGAGGTCGGACTCGGAGACACGGCGTTAGGCAACTTAACTCAGAACACGAAACTCTCAACGGAAAAGAAAAGAAACTTAAGTAAAGAAATAGAAGTAAAGTGTGACGAGACTAGGTGGCGTTTCTCCTCATGGTTTTGGAGGAGCTGGCGTGTAAGCCAGAGCACGCTTAAAGAGCGCAAAAGGTGATGACTGAAAAGCATAGCTAGAAAAAGGCAAAAAAGAGAAAGATTTGATGGTGTCCTGAGTATTTAAACTGGGCTTTTGGACACATCCCAAATGGTGCCTTGACCAATTAGATATCG
>NW_015555967.1:125408-163259 GCF_001515605.1 Sinocyclocheilus anshuiensis | reverse complement strand
TTAACCACTGATTTCTAGTTGTGTCCTCTTTTGGAAGGCCAAACAAATTAGTTTTGCTTTCACAACGAAACACACAGCGTCACACACGGCGGGCTTGAGTGAGCGGCGGCCGGCGGGTTAGAGTGAGGAACGGCCGGCGGGCTTGAGTGAGCGGCGGTTGGCTGGCTTGAGAATGGTGCGGCCGGTGGATTCGACGGAGGAGCGGCCGACGGGTCTTCCCACATCATGACGTAGACATGTGGGGGCGTGTTAGAACAAGCTTCTTTTAGGTAGGCGTGGTTGACTCTTAAATTTTATAAAGAATATCTCTTTGGATTTGAGACTTTAGTCTTTGCAACTTTACAGATCTTCTTTATGCACCAAGAGCTTGTAACACTCCAAAGAGAAAGAAAAAATTGAAATCGCATCATATGACCCCTTTAATTTTTGCTTCATTGTTATTTTGCTTTTTTAATTGAATTCCATGTGAAATTGCCTTAGCTTTTGACAATATGATAATAATTAGTGAAAAAGTTTAGGACTTCTACTTCAAATCGAGTACATGGCATTGTTGGATATATTATGCAGTGTTATATACTGTATATTTTAACAAAAACTAGGTTATCCAGGCATATGCATACAGTGTGCAGTATACATATTATATACTCCAGAAATCGTTAGCATAGTATGTTGGTATGCTGTTCCGAACATAACCAATGTGAGTAGCTTGGTCAGTCACACTGGAAATGGAAAGCATAAAGTTAATTTTCCATTAATTTTCTTTATAGGGGAACTTATTTTTAACAGTAAAATAACCCTTTAAAGACAGACCTACTGTGAGCTATGAGGTTGTTAATAAGTGGTATATGCTTTTTGTTGAAGCCATCAGCCTGCATTATTTCAACTTGTTTTCATTTTATTCTCACTTTAACAGTGCAATTCCTGGTGAAAAACTATATTACCCATGATTCCGCAAAGAAATCTCCACCATTCAGATAACTGAAACAAGCAAATTGTGCCAAAAGAACTCTGGAGTGTCCACCCACTCCTATTAAACATTGTGAATGACGTAATAGTCTTCATACATTCTCAAACTACAGTAATTAATCATTTGTATATATCAGTAGTTTTAATTTCTCCATTGGTTTTAAATCTGATTTTGATTGTCATTTGCAATGCTTCATGGGATTATAGTTATTTCCCTCATTAAAGCCATTTAATAAGCAGTGCTGTATTGTCTTTTTGTCCAATTTTCAACTACTTTTTTGCTTCAAATCAAAGTTTAATGTTCTGATTCACCTCGTAGCTGGTTGGTTTGGTTCTTGGCTTATAATGCTTTAATGAAGACTTAAAAAAAATTCCCTATGGGAAAAATTAATGGAAAAAAAAATATATATTTCCGGAACCAAGGCCACTCAAATAGTGGGTGGCCACTTATGTACTTTATAATTGAGCACATTGCATTTGTGGGATACAGTATTCTGTGCTGTGTTTTCTCTTGAATACTGCACATTTTGCCAATTTTAGTACGTCTTCCAGGCATTCTATGCATACTGAAAATCTGCATACTGTCCACAGTATACACTTACTGCACAAACTGTACAAGTGGTATTGCAATCTGCTATTTTGGTAGATGGTTTACCAACATTAGAGTAGAAAATCAGAAGTGGCTTAAAAGAAAAAGCGAGAAAACAAGTCAAAGGATAATGTGTGCTGGGAAGGATGGCCAAAATGAGGAATTTCACATTTTTCCCCTGGGAGGGCAATGACTTCCCAAACGTATGCCGAGGTTTCTGGCACGATTGTGTGTTTTGCAGCGCAATGACAGAGAACCGAATTACAAAAAAAGTAAAGGATGAACAGACACCAAATACCATAAATACAGGACGTGAAGGACTGGTTTCTATTTTGCTTATTATGGTTTTACCAGCACTTCCCCTCCATCAGCAGCTGTTTACCAAAGAACAAAGTGACTTTGCTTGTTACCCATAGGCGAAAAACTAGTTAGACCAATGTTGAATCAACTGCAGTTATTGGCGTATTATCAATGTGAATAAAATGGGTAGAATGGATGTTGAAATTGCTTTCGATTGAACACCAGTGTTAGGGAAGGTTAACAAGCATTAAAGCTCCTCTGTGGTAATTTGATTGAATAAACCCCTGCATGCTAAACCAACCAGACAGGGAGAGTCTCCATCTCACATCTTGAAAATGGCAGCACAAGACAGCTGAGAGGGTTTTGTGCTGAAGGTCACGTCTGGGTTGGGAGTGTCCTACCGAGAGTGGGCTGACACACCTCGGCCTCTGCCAATACTTCCTGCAGGGGGTCTTGTTTCAGGAAGTGATATTCGTCAGGTAAAGGTGTGAGGTGATAAGAAAAGGTGACAAGCCACCCATATTCATACAGATACCATCTGCTCAAGTCTGACACGCCATACATAAAAATGTAAAATAAGATGCCGGCTCCCTAGACAGGCCCAAGGTGAATGAGGCAGACATACACTCGATGGAGTTGAACTGTTTTAATATTAATAGTTACATCTCTTACGTCCTTTAGAGGGTAATGACTGTAACTCTGCCAAAAATGGCATTAGTTAGATGAGAACATAAAGAGAGGGTTATGTAAATGAACTCTTTGCAACCACAAATGGCTCTAGGGACTATATTTCTTTGCAACCACAAATGGCTCTAGGGACTATATTTAAGGAACAGAATTTTTTTTTTCAAACCCAATTATTTTTGTCGTCTTCTGTGGAACCAGTATTATTTGAGAACTATTTAAAATAATTATTAATATATTTAATTAATTGTATTTTTCTGTTTTCTGTTTTTATTTTAATTTTTCATTTTAAGTTTGAGTAATTTTGTTGTTTTTGACTTTCTTTTAGCTGTAATTTATTTTACTTCAGTTATAGTTTTAGTAATTTTTATACTCCAACTTAAACTTAGTAAGTTTTATAACATGTAACATTTTTATTTTTTTAAGTTTACGTTTTTCCTCTAATGTTCATATTTGATATTTTTAGACACCTGACCTGACCGCATGCACATGCAGAATTCTGAGGAAAAAAGTCTGAATTGCGAGATGCAAACTCAGAATTTAAGAAAAAGATAACATAAGCTGAGATGTAAACTCGCAATTCTGAGAAAAACGTCTAAATTATGAGATGTAAACTCTTAATTGCAAGCAAAAATTCAGAATTGTGAGAGAAAAAGTTGAAATTACCTTTTTCATTTTTTATTCTGTAGCAGAAAATAAGCTTCCACAGTATGTCACACAAAGATATCATATGTCCTTTTGGAGATTGATAGCCCCAGTCCTCATTCACTTCAATTATATTGAAAAGAGGCGCCAGGATATTCTTCAAAAATACACCTTTCCACAGAAGAATGAAAGCCCTATGGGTTTGCGACAACATGTGGGTGAGTAAATGATGCCAGGATTGTCATTTTTGTGTGAACTTTCCCTTTAAAATGTATCTGTGTATGAAGGAAAAGATCTCCACTGAGCAGCTTGACGCGGGGATACAGTGAGGGTTGTTTTTTTAGTGGCGGATGAATATGTATGGCATCATCTCTCTGAACGTATACTCCCCATGTGTCTGTGAATGTATGGCTGTGAATGTCTGAGCAGCATCTTGCTGCTAACAAGAAGCTGTCCATCTCCTTTGTTTATTTGTATGGCGCTGGTAGTTGCTTCAAGCTCAGGCCCAGGTAAGGGAGAAATTCTGGCAGACGCACGGCCGCATTAACATAGAGTGCAAAGGCAGGCAGACATTTCACAGGAGACACACTACTGTCTCCATCCTGCTGCTGAGAGAAGAAAGAGAGAAAAAGAACAGAGAACATCGCAAACCATTACTGTACACGTGAGAGCATTGGTTTTTATGCATGTATATGTCTGCATTCTGAATTGTTCAGTGCATATAAATGTGTTTAATCAAAAGCTGCTCTCACATGATATGACAGACACACGCCTAGACTACTAAATCTATGCATACATCTATATTGAAAGATGCTTTGTGCTGCTCGTGACACCGTATTTAATTTCAGTCAAGTTAAAAAAAATGATCTGTGTTCAAAAGACTGCCTCGGAGAATGGTGTGGGATGATTGATAGCTTCAGTTACTGAAAAGGGTGGTGAAAGTCTTTTGTGGTTAAGGGGAGGTGCCTTCGGTGGGGTCAACTTGTGAATCGGAGCGATATTGAGAGATCTCTATCACCATTGTGTTCTTGCATGAGACACTCGCCAATAGATTTCTCCAAGGTGAGCACTGCCTGTAGTTATATTGTAAGTTGCCTTGAATAAATGAGAAATTAGTCAAAGAAAACTATACACATTTAACATGCTATTTATCCAAGGCAACTTCTGTAAAGTAGCCTTGTAGAAATTAGAAGTTAGTCACAGAAAGCTATAGATTCAATTAAGAAATAATAAAACCCTACAGATATAAAATTATATTCATATTTAGTCAGTAAATAGCATACACCACACCAATATTTTGTAGTATATCTATATCTACATCTACATCTACATTTCTATCTATATCTAGGCCTATATCTATATCTAATCAACTATATAAAGTTGTATGTAAAACAAAGATTATTTATGTTTTAAAAGAAAATACTATTTCAGTCCTTCTAGATGTATAATTATATTAATATTTAGTCAAATATCATTTTAACACCACACCAATATATAAAGTAGTTGTATCTATATCTTCACTATAAAAATTATTTTTCTAAGTTGTAAATAAAATAAAGAAAAAGTCTTTCTTTCTTTCTTTCTTTCTTTCTTTCTTTCTTTCTTTCTTTCTTTCCCCCAGTAGTAATGGTTTGCAGCCCTCTGTGATCTTTTTTTTTATAGGGGAAAAGTTTTAGGTAAAAGAAAAAAAATAATGCATTTATTTGATCATAAATACAGTAAAAAAAACATGAATATTGTAAAATGTTATTACATTATATCATTCTAAAATTCAGATTTGCTGCTTAAGAAACATTTCTTTTTATCAATGGTGAAAACAGTTCTGCTGCTTTGTATTTTTGTGGAAACTACGTTTAAAAAAAAAAAAAATACTGACCCCAAAAGTTTTTTTAGCAGTAGTATATATACATTGTTTTATATTTCTAATTATTAATTTTTTTTACTTCTTTTATAATCTTTTATCTCTCCAAAGCCAATTTAACACCTGCTAATGATCCAATTCCACAGATTTCCACAGGAAGTCTCATATTTATCCGCTGTCAGTGGTTCCTGCCTCCTGTGTTCCAATCCTCTGAAAGATTGTGGGTGTCTTAAACCCCTTTAAAAGGTTTCTCATCATGAATGGCATTCCCATCACTACAAAGTACCAGTGGAGAAGGTCACATGTCCGGTGGATGATTGATGGGAAAGGTGAAACTCTCATACCTTAGACAGTATATTATTCACTTCTCTCACATCTGACACAAAACACATTCAACTCTGCCTATATATTCTACAGCGTGTGGAAATGTTCTCAGCATCGGGATGAACACAGTTATACTTAAGAGTCCTGTAGGAAGGCATCTCGTCTAGTATTGAGAAATAGATGGGAAAAGGTGTCTTTTAATTCCAGAAATCTTGATGTTATTTAGTTTAGTTTAATTCTACTTTGTCGATTTCAAGGAGCATTATGATTAATCACCCTCACAACAATTATTTTAAGTAATTGAGTTCATTCAACTTGCCTAATTAAAAGGTAGTTGATTCTAACTCTGATAATAGTGTTATTAAAAGAATCTTCTGGTTTCAAAACAAGTTAAACTATATCGACCGCACCTGTGGCATGAGGTTGATTTACCACAGAACACTTTTGAATAAATAAATCTTTTGAAGGGGAAGCGGTTCACGAGGCATTTAAAGCAGAAAAGTGAAGCCTTTATTTTCTTGCTAAAGTGCTTCTTACAAAAATATGTTTGTCCTATTAGCAGTGGACTACAGTTAATAGATGAAGATGAACTTCTGGTTATGTGATGCAAGTGTACAGTAATTCCTGTGGGTGAATTGTTCTTTATGTAAACAGTCCTGTATACATGTATTAGGCAAACCTATAGTGTTTATTGACTTTACACAATCATGCAATATTGAATGTTTGTAAGATTAGCAAAATTGTAAGTGCATTACAGTGAGCACCATTATATATATATATATATATATATATATATATGTATATATATATATTTTTTTTTAAAAGACATGAATCTACATTATTTTCTGTGGTGACTGACAACATGCTGTACATAAAGCTTAACTTGTTTTTTTGTTAAAAAATGTAAACTAAAATTAACATTAAAATTGAAAATATATATATAAAAAACGAATTTAAACTATACTATAATAGTATAAATTTAGTACTAAAATAACGCAATATAGTTTTATTTTCTTTGTTTTTATCATTTATTCTGGTGTATATACATTTGTGCCTTTGTGGTTTGTTCTGGGTTGAAAAATATAAACCATCAGAACGGTCTCTCTTCAAGCAGACAAAAGAAGCAGATGAAAATATTACAATTGTTTCTTTACTCAGCTAAATATATTGTGTGGTTCTGTCCAGTCTTAATCTGCCTAGTCATAACAGACCCAAACCATGTGGCCATTTTGAAATAGCAGAGATGGTTTTTGTGGTGTTGTTGACCTCGGTGTGAGTATGTGTGTGTAGGAGTGGAGACACGTCCCCTGTGGTGATTTTACAGTGATGGCGGTCTCCTGCCCTGAGGGCTGCTGTCTCACTTCCCCTCAAGTGTCTGCCGCTGTCTTCATCTCTCAGAGTCTGTATCTGTCTCCAAGCTAGCAGCCATGTCTGTACAGTCCATAACATTCGGCAACTCGAACAAACCTATGCCATGAGTCTGCAAAAACTACATGCTTAAAGTTTAAAAGCAAAGAGCAGCTAGAAAAGTTTTTTCTTGAAAAACTTTGGCCATTTGCTAAGCAGGTCATTGCTTGTTGCTGATGTGTTCTGGGTGGTTGCTAGGGTGCTGATAGGCAGTTCTGTGTGGTGGCTTGTTGCTAGGGTGTTGATAGACAGGTCATTACTTGTTGCTGATGTGTTCTGTGTGGTTGCTAGGGTGCTGATAGGCAGTTCTGTGTGGTGGCTTGTTGCTAGGGTGTTGATAGACAGGTCATTACTTGTTGCTGATGTGTTCTGTGTGGTTGCTAGGGTGCTGATAGGCAGTTCTGTGTGGTGGCTTGTTGCTAGGGTGTTGATAGACAGGTCATTACTTGTTGCTGATGTGTTCTGGGTGGTTGCTAGGGTGCTGATAGGCAGTTCTGTGTGGTGGCTTGTTGCTAGGGTGTTGCTAGGCAGGTCATTACTTGTTGCTGATGTGTTCTGTGTGGTTGCTAGGGTACTGATATGCAGTTCTGTATGGTAACTTGTTGCTAGGTTGATTTCAAGGCAGGTCATTGCTTGTTGCTAAGGTGGTTGCTAGGTTGTTTGTCACCAGGGTGTTGCTAGGAAAGTCAATGCTAGGATGTTCTGGGTCATTGCTTGTTGCTAAGGTGTTCTAGGTGGTCGCTAGGGTGTTGCCAGGCAGTTATGTGTGGTGGCACGTTGTTAGGCAGGTCTTTGCTTGTTGCTAAGGTGTTCTAGGTGGTTGCTAGGGTGCTGACAGGCAGTTCTGTGTGGTGGCTTGTTACTAGGGTGTTGCTATGCAGGTCGTTGTTAGGTTGTTTTGAATGGATGCTTGTTCTGGGGGGTTGATTTTGCTGTGGTTTTGCAGATATATGGACAGACCGTAATCCAGATTAATTGTATTGTGTTTAGACCGTAAGACGAACAGACAGGAAATTTTGGCATTTATTTATTTAACAATTTCATTCCATACATGTGAATTAGGCTTAAAATTGAATTTCGAACCAAATGAATACACCAAGGAACACATTTAAAAAAAAAAAAAAGAAAAGAAACCAAATGAGGCGTTTTCATTTCAGCTTGCTACAAGAAGCACAAACCCTTCGTGTTCTGAAGCCACTATCGTTTCAAGAGCTAGGGAGGCCATTTCGCTTATAAACCAGGTACTCAATCTACCAGTGCTCAGTATGCTACCCACTACATCTGCTTCACTGGCACACATAATAGTTTTGCAATGTGAGAGGAACATGGTGAAATTTAAGTAGCGTTTGTCTGTTTTTCTGTTACATTTGAACTACAGAGGTTTCTGGAACTGTTTGCATTGTGGTGTCATCGGTGCAGCTAATTCTAGCAAGGTCATGCGAAAAACTGTGAAAACAGCATTTCCTTCAAACTATTTAATCTTGACCTACTTGTAGTATGTCCTTACTATGACAACTGCCCTCTTAGTGTAACACTTACAAGCTAAATTAGGGTGCATTTTTTTTCTGGTCTAAATTTTGCAACGGATCGTTACAGCAACTGGACAGCTTTGCTTTATGCGGATATGTTTAAACAATATACAGCTTGTGTGATATGAATTGGAAACAAGCATATATACACACACTGACATGAAAAAATAAAAGCATTATATAAACACTGAGATATTAGTGTGATTATAATGATGTTTTAAATGCAGCATGATTGGTGAGGTACCTGTATGTGTTAAAGTAGAAAGAAAAAATGCTTCATTCCTGAGATGCAAAAAACAAAAACAAAAAACAAAACAAAACAAAAAAAACCCCAAAACAACATTTTTAATCAACAGTGTTAAAATTTCTGTTCTGTTTTAAAAACTGGACTGTTTGTTAAAAAGACTCCTTGCTAGATGTTTTTTAATACACAAATTATTTTATTTCAGTGTATGAAATATACCGAAACCTAAACCTTTTGATTAAATTAAAAGAAAGTCGATGAGTGTAAATTAATTTTACTATTACCACATTTCACTGTGATCATAAATGGTGCATTTTAGATGGTTCTAAGGGAAACTATCATTACTCTGCCAATAAAATCTGCCTGCTAATTGGTAGTCTATATTCTTATAGTTTGTCAGGAGAAACAAGCCATGTGTGTTTTATTTGAACATATATGGAACCTTTTTTTTCAGATCATAATGTTCAATCTGTATCCACAACATATAGCAGTTGTAGATGAACTGCCACTAGCAGACTCAAAAATGTTTCTGACTGACAAAATTTGAGCTCTGTTCCTAAACCTGTGAGCTGCCTTTATATGGAGCATCATAACTCTTATGGAATCTCCTAAATGACTAGTTTGGAGCACCCCACACTGGTACAGTGACATCTATTCAAATCAGTACACCATAATTTATTTCAATATAGCTTGCCGTTAACATGTTTGTACAGTCTGTATTTTCATAATCACAATCGTTCCATACCAGCTATAGTAAATATACTGGGGATTCAAATGGCAAATTACAACACTGATTGACTGAATAAATCTCAGTATTTATCCAAACATTTTAGGCCGTTATTTTAGCTATGAACTCTTTGTAAAATTCCACTGCAATCACTAGATTAACAAAAAACATCAAACTGGAAATGTGTTTTGGTGCATTAAAAAAGCGAATATGAGGTGACATTATAACATGCAATATATAAAGGCAAATTTGAAGGAAAAGAAACAACCAGGCATTGGGTGACCAGTCTTCAATGAAACAAGAACCCATAAGAGCTGAAACAAAACAGCATGAAGCTCCCACTACAAACACAAAGGCAATTATGGTGATAAAAGAAGCTGATTTATTTTTCTTAGAAATGTTGAGAATTTCCTGTAATGGGTCAAAATCTGAGCAAGTGGATATATTTTCTTGATAATAGCATGTGATTTTACTGACCACAAAGGCAGCATTAGGTCAGTGTCACAATAAGACAGACAAGTACCAAACACTGTTAGCAGTTAATATGCCAGACAGACAGCTTTGAGCCAATCCACATAAAGAGAGATAACGTAGCAGGAAAAAAACAAAAACGGTAATTGTGGCTTGAGTCAGTGGTTATTTTTCTTTTCATAAGGCTTAAATTTATCTTTTTGTGCACTGTAGTTTGGCCTTAAGAAGTATGTAATCTGACTGATAACACACAGCCCAGTGACTCTGTCAAAGTATACCATATTCCTAACCATTAATATATTCACACATATTAGGGATACATGTGACGAGACAATTACATTTGAGCAACATACTTGTATATGGAAGTGATATGTGTTATTGTGGTGCATTATGACTTAAATTAAAAGATATTTTTGAGATTTACTATGAAAATGTGAAGCTTAACCATCTATTGGTTTCCTAAGCTTCAGTGATATCTTTCTTATGTGAGAACGGAGACAGACTGCGAAAGCAAGTATGAACGCTAATCGTCATCATTTACAGGAAACGAACATCAGGTAAAAGTGATTTAAATGCTAGAAGTCTCCCATTCAAAAAATACATAGAATTGCCATTTCATTAAGTATTCCATTGCTGTCACAAATGCCGTCATACTCATTCAGTGGTTTTCAATGAAGCAAAATTAAATAATTTACACTGTGAGTCAAACAACAACAATCTTTCAAAAATGTTTTACCAAAATGTGATACTTGTACAGTATATACATGCCTTGAGCTAAAGCAAAGGTTATGAAGTTGTCGAGAATCTTTGAATGACAAATAAGATGAAAAAATTAACGATTTCCCCCACCAATATTTAGATCAGCTAATATACAAACTTGATGGAATTAGGGATCCCAAAGTCTAACAACAGTTTTCACTAGTTACCACATTTAGCAGATATATTATACAGCCTTAGCAAGGTTGTCTATTCATCATAGAAATCAACAAAAGAACGGAATTCCAAAAACACTTCTAAACATTAACATAACCTGTGACTTCAGTGACCGTAAAGCGTACTGATGTCCAGTTTGGGTAATGAAAATCAAAGTTAGTTATTTTTACTTCATGATTGTTGTATTAGACCGATTGATGAGTTGATGTGAGTAATTTGTGCTTATTTTTTGATTGGCCTAAACCTTATGCTGTAAAATGAGTGAGCCTTTATGAATGCGGCACATGGGCAATGTTCTCTCAGTGTTATCATAATGTATGTGAAATGTTCAGGTTTGCATAAAAAGTTTTTTGGGATCTTTCTTGGACTGTATATAGATCTGACCAGTGATGTGAAGGTTTAAGAGCACTGAAATAGTTGCACGCTACTTGTTTTTGTTAAATATCACTTTCTGTGTTGTGAGATTTCGTGTGTTCGGCACAACGGTTGTGTAAACAGCTGAAAGGATGATATATCAGATGGTTCCCACTTCGACCATGGATCTGACACACAAACACACAACTGGGCTTTTTCGTTCTTTGTCTTTCTTTGCCTGATTGCTGATTCACTAGCCCGCTAGGGTTTATTTGGTGACTAGAGTTGGTAAACATAACTGTTTAAACTAATTTAAATACAAGGTGATTTTTCGGTGGAACACACTGAGACCTTCTGTGGAGCTATTCATTTACGAACCAATATCTACAGTTCAAATACAAAATACTGATTTTAGCCATAGTGTGAGTTGTCGGTTTCACATCATATAATGGTAATTTGCAAAATGGAGCATTTCTACGTACCAATAACATTATTAACACCTAAAAATCTGTAGAATAAAAAGGGAGCCTCCCTCACTTCAAGTCTGAGTATATTTTTACTACTGTACATCATGTTTTGTTTTTTTTTGTGTTTTTTTTTGGGAGAAACATCACAATAAAAGGATTCAGCATGAATCACAACCAAAATTAAAGTAGAAATAAAAAAAAAAAAAACAGAGCACAAAACATTTTTAAAAATCATAACGCTGAAGATAAAAAAAAACAAGCAACCAATCAGAGGCCTGACAAACATGAAGGCATTGACTGAAACTCAGCAGACATCTGTATATTTAGGTACTGTGAGAGGATGAAGGGCGAGTCCTTACTGGAGGATGGCTGCAGACTATATATTTTTTTCATATTTGGAGATTGACTTTTTTTAGTACTTTGGGGGTGTTTTACAGCTATTTAATGATTACAAAAGGTGACATCTTCAGCAAACAAGTTGCCCGTATAAAGTAGCAGGTGAGCTGTTATCGAAAAAAGCAAAAGAAATCTGAACTGAAATGAAAAACAACAAACTGAACAGAAAGAGTGTGACGAAGCTTCCGCTGCTGTCTGAAGAAGTTCCTAAACGGTGCAGAGAAGGAGCGAAGGAACGAGAGGAGAGAGAGAGGAGCGCAGTGCCATTGCAGTCTAAATGAAATACTCTTTCTTTTCTTCTGCGTGTGCGTGGTTGCCGTCAGCATTGATGATGGCTGTGTCTGCGTCCGGGGCGTCATCTGCTCCTTTGGCCTCGTTTGTCAAATACGTGCCTGAAAAAAAGAAACACACAAGGTCTTGTTTTGAAGATTTTTTTTTTTAATGTCACTGAAACTTTACAATACCTATTTATGTGGACAGGTAAAAAAGAACAAAATGCTGGAAACTTTAAAATTGCAATTCTATGTAAGACCATTTCTATTAGTACACTCTCAGAAAAAAATGTACAAAGCTGTCACTGGGGCGGTACCTTTTCAAAAGGCACACCTTTGTACCTAAATAGTCCATATTGGTACCTTAAAGGTACATATTAGAACCTAAAGTGTACCTTTTGAAAAGGTACCACCCCAGTGACAGCTTTTGTACCTTTTTTCTGAGAGTGTATTATAAGTTCAAAAGTCTGAGACCACTTTTTTATACATTACCAGTCAAAAGTTTGGAATTATTAAGATTTAAAAAAACATTTTCTTTTTGAAAAAAGTATCTTACTGTAAGTTCACCAGTAAAAACAGTAACAGTGTTTTATTACAATATTATTGTATTACAATTATTATTACTAAAATAAAACACTGTTAAACTAACTGTTCTCTATTAATATATTTTAAACTGTAATTTATTCCTGTGATGGCAAAGCTGAATTTATTCAGTATTGTGTCACATGACCCTTCAGAAATCATTCTAATATGCTGATATTCTAATATTCCAGTATATATAATTGTAATATCTAATGTATATCAAATGTTTAAAATTTTATTGATTGTTCTATCAAAATTTTAGTAAATACTTTATTTTTTAAAATAAAAAATATTATACAAACTTCAAAAAGTCTCAGTATTTTTGAATTACTCAGTAATTTTGCTTTGATGACTGCAGCATTTAATTCATTTTACAAAACGTTCTTTTGTTTTAAATTATTAAAAATACTGTTTTTGAATCACAAGTGAAGCCCACTATAGCTATTGATGTATTTTTGAGTATTACTGTATCTACATTTTGCAGAAAGTTAATGAAAATCTCACCTTTATGCCGTGCCAGGTAGCGTCCTAATACAATAATTAAGCACAAAGTGGCGAAAACGACGACAGCAACAATTCCACCAATCAGAGCGTGGTCTGGCGGGCCTGGCAGGGCATTAGGATCTGTAAGAGAGAGAAAGAGGACGAGAAAGCATAATTGGTAACCTTTCTCATGTCATCATACTTTTACCTTCCAAAACATCAGAAGGTTGACAACAAATAGTTTGGACTAAATCTTTAGCCCTCTCCTGTGTGCTCAGCTGCAGTTAGGGCTGGTCAAGGAGCTTAAAGTCCGTCTGAACTGACCGGTCGAGCCATATGGTGGTCTGACAGGGATCTATGCATGCCTAGAATGAAAGTAAAGAAGAAGACATGCTGCTTGTAACCAACAAGCATACACTATGGTCAAAAGTTGTTTCAGAAGGGTCACAAATTTCCTAGAAAAATGTCTTTCCATAAGCTGCTGAGGAAGGTCAACTTCCTATGAAAGCCAGTGGTTTTGAGATGTAATGCTCAACATGCATATATTGATCAGGTGTTTGGGTATCCATACACTGTTAAAAATAAAGGTTCCAAAAGGCCGATGCCATAGAAGAACCATTTTTTGGATGCCCAAAGAAACTTTCAGTGAACAGTTCTTAAAATAACCTTTTTTTTTATTTAACCTTTTCCCACTGTTTTGCACTATTTGAAATGGAAAGGTTCCATCGATGCTAAAAGTTCTTCATAGAACCATAGATACCAATAAAGAACCTTTATTTTTAAGAGTGCACAGAGTAGAATAAAACTCTGATCAAGATCTTGAGTCTTGGACCAAGGCACTTATTTAAGACAAGACCTGCTGTTCAAATTGTGGGGATGTTCATTTCATCCCTGACCAGACAATGCTTTTGAGCCTCCATGGCAAGCGTGTTGTTAATTTATAAGATGGGCTTGTCTCTGTGCTGTGGTTCTTTATTATGTCCCTGCTTAGTGCCATTTGGAGTGGTATATTATAATTGACAGCATGCGTTGCATCTGCCACAGTGTGTGCGTTTAATCTGGGCTATGCTTTGTGCTGCGGGAGCTTCCTAATCACTGCCTGCAATTACTGTATCAGCCGCACAAAGCCGGGATAAACTCAGGGCCAGAGAGGCATTCAAACAGTCCATCAGCTCTCATTTCAGTAATGGAGAATCCCACCTCAGATCAACATCAGCTGGGCGCGCTGGCTCCATCCCTCTGATTGACATCTCATAGACTCGCTGTTTCTCTCTCTCTCAATAATAGCATTTCTTCTCTTTGTTGTGTTTACAGGAGGAGTATAAAACCTACAAGCTGCATCTGACTTCCCTGTGACAATCAATCACAATAAAAAAAACAAAATATGTGCAGATCTCTACATCACCCTTTTAGCGGCTCACTGAAATATGAAATGTGGAATGGCTACTCGTATCTGACAGGCGCATGTTTCTGAATTTCCAACGGTGAAAGGCTGTGGTATTAAACTCTCTCAGTTTTTATGACATCGATAAATCAAACTTAAGTCCCAAAAAGTATCTCCACTGTAGGTGCGTGTGACTTTAGTCTGGCTATCAAAGAGCCTTGCCTTTACGCAGCTTCAACCAAAATGGTTGAGTTTTCACACAGAACTCTAGTTCTCCTAATGTCTAACTAGGAAAAGTAACAAAACAAATTCTTGGCACTGCCATTGGAAATATTAGTACTGTGTTCAGACACTTCTGTCCCTGATCATTAGACTGTGAATCTCAAGTACATCCCTCTGTGTTGTGATAATTAGCCCTTCTCTGTCCTCGCTCTATTTTTATCAACACACAGTGGGGTTGCCATGCTGAGTTCCTAGGGCGAGTCCATTGACACTGTGAGAGGCCTGGTAATCTCTAACTATATTAAGGATAATTTCTACAGTTAGAGAGAAGGAGTTCCATAGTTCATTTCATTAGTCAAAGCAAAACAAGGGTAGCATACAGCTCCAGATCTCACACTTTCCCAGAGTGTGAATTACACAATGACTTTACACAATAATACTTTTTAAAAGTCATTTTCAACTTTTGGAGGTCCGTGGAGGTGTTATGCAACCCGTATTGTCTTTATATATATTTATATATACTTATTATAATTATATTTATAATAAAGTGATAAATAATGAAAAAGGTGGAAATGTCACAAATTAAAAGGTCCAATGTTAAACAAACTCCACGTTTTTTTCTGTAATAATCATGCAACATATATATTTACATTTACATTTAGTCATTTAGCAGACGCTTTTATCCAAAGGACAAGAACAATAAAAGCAGTCATCACGTTCTATTAGTTCTACAGCTTCAGTTTTGGAACTTTCACGCTTAGTAACACATACAGCTGTTTCCTCACCACAGTGCAACAGTGAAAAGTGACCCCTTTCAAACAGTGTCGCGTTCCGAACGTTGTTTAAGCGACATACACCGGTATTGCGGTATTTAAAAATTCATATCATAACAAAAATAAACACCGGTATTCGGTATGAACCGGTATACCGCCCAGCACTAATATATATAATTATATATATCATTTATTACAAGTAGTTTTGACACTATAGATACCACAAGACATTATAGGTCGCATAAGACAAACCTTGGTGCACACTTTTTAGGTAGTGTTCAAAATCCGCTGGTGTCAAAAATATGAGGAAACGGTCTTCATATAAATATGTACAATTAAAACATTTTGGATATGTACTTTAATCTTTTGCTTTGACTTACTTTAGGTAGAGTTCAAGCTTTAACTTCCTCCACAAACCCTTTGAAATTTACATCCTGCGCTTGGCTTGCTTTTCCTCTTTCTTAGCCCCTCATTTTCTGTCCTTGTGCACCGCACACAGGCTTAACTCATCAGAGCGTTTGTCCTTAGACACGCAATGGGCTTAACATAGTGGGATCCACCAACAGAGAAGTGATATATTTCCTCTCCCCCAGCACACATTATCTTTTAATAAGGCCTGCGACAGTCCTTCCCTTATGATTTAATATTGAAGCACCACACGCACATTCCTATTTTAATATTCATAATTTCTTCCCCTGGTCCCTGAATTGTGTGGCTCTGGCAAATGTAACAAATTAACAGCAGTGAAACCGTATCGCTCTGATGGTGTGGGATATAAACTCACCAGCGGCGCATCTGAGAAGAGGCTTTCAATCCGGCAGCGCGCTAAACAACGTTAGAAACAGTCACAGCACCCAGCGTGTGCGAACCCCTGCGGTCACATGAATTCTTAAAGGAAACTGTTTCAGAGGAGAAACATGCAGGAAGCACTCTTTTAACAAATCCACATGGCAGGGGCTACGAACAGGCCTCGGGGGGCAGGAGCAGCAGGGGTGGCCAAGTTGTGCTCTTGTCTGGATGACATTTCAAGGTGAGCGTTACCATTAACTCCACATGCTAATTTAGGAGACTGGCACGTGCTGTCTGGGAGATTATTTTTACGGTAATCTCTGAGATATTTGTATAAATGCCTTAAAGGGAGACAGTGAGCGTGGGCTGAGTGTAAATGGATGTAGGAAAAGCGAACGTCAACGCTTCGGTGATCTTCCTTACATCTGTGAGCTATTGAAGGACAGTGACAGAGAAAGTGCTGAACTGGAAAGCTTCACCTTCATGGTACAATCGAACACTGGAAATGAACATTTACAGGGTGACTGCTGATGTGCTTCCAAACTGAAAGGTGCACCGAAAGAATTGTAACATTTCAAAACACCGCCCTCTATGGGTAAGGCAAATTCAATTGAAACCTTCCAATAAATCACCTAATATGAAAACCCAGCACAAGCTATTCAATGGCATTTATGATTTGATAGCTGTACGCGTGATTTGCTCTGACTCTTGGATTCAAATGTTCCACCACAATCAACCAGAAGCAAACCAAATTACGCATAATTTGTAAAATGCAGTGGAATGGAAAGATAGCATTATTAACCAAATTATGAGCTTAAGTGTGAGCTCATTAGACTTGATTAGAAACTCTGCTGGATTTGCTGTTTACCATGAGATACATCAACATTAGTCCTCTGTGTCTGAGAACATCTGCAAACCTCCACATTTAGAAGGGTTATTTGCAAATTTATGCCTCAGAAAAAGGTTTACTTATTTTACTCATATATTTTAATATTTTAGAGATTTTTATATGCAAATTTTAAATGTAAGTCTAAAAATATCCTGTTTCTCCTGTTTAATGTAATATGCAATAATGACTATAAATAAGCCATTTATAGGTACATTGGATCAACCAGTGGTGTTAGTTTTGGGCGGGACTATCTGTTTAAATAACCAATGGCAGACATAGGTCGGAGAGTAACATTAACATTTTTTCACTTCCATTTGGTGACACCACTGGCACAGAAATTACACACTTCACTTTTAAATATATATAAAAGTTTATATTAAAAATGGGATCTAAAATAAAACTAAATTTGGAAGTTTGCACATGTTCTCTCAGAAACAAAGAATTAATGCTGAGACACCTTAGGGTAAACGTGCCATACTGCATATGAAAATGTGGATATGGTTTTGTGGACAAAAAGCATTTTTCTCCATTGATGAACATTTAAAAAGCTACACCAGCTGAGAAACTGCCATTAAGATGAATGGGAATGCTAACGAATGGCTTTCTCTAGGTTTTATAGATCTTCTATAAAGGAGCAAGCCCACAGAAGGTTAATAAAACATCCTACAAGTATTTTATGAGTATTTTACAGTCTCTTGAACAATCTAAAAGCATAGCTTTGGCTGATTTCCCAGTTAATGCACATTATAGTGTCATTTCTGTCTAGGAAGGCATATGAATATTCTGCATCAGACTTGAAGATCATATAGTTCCTGTTTTCTTTCTGCATGTGCATTTCTCTTCATGGCACACCGGCAGCAGTAAAAGTCAGCCAATTAAATAATATTAGATGTCTCTAGGACTCTGTAAATATATAAATATTGGCTTAATGCACTGTTTAATAAGTCAATTATTCCCCATTTATTTTCTGCTGAGAAAGAACATTTGACAGCTGTGTCTAATGGAAAACTGTTACCAGGAAGAAAAAGAGGCTGTTATATTTGAGTTGTGTGGCCCTCATGGGGGCCCAATCTAGGAAATCAACATTAAACATCCAAATCCACTCTCCATCCATGCAGAAAAGAGAAAAATAGCTAAATGCTCCTTGTCGGTCCTTCACATCCCTTTGCCCAGCAGAGCAACCTCTTAAATGACCTGTGAGTCTTTAGAGGGCTGATTTACATACCGGATGCTCTTGATTGTTGATCTAAAGTCAAACGGGGGCAAAGGCGGACCGCTGAGTTGGTCAGCACAGTTTAATTAGATTTTCAAAACAAATTACAGCTTCTAATTGTGGTTAAAAAAAGTGTGTCTGGAGAGAGACAGAATGATTGAACCCAAATAGGGTGAAGAAAAGAAAACAAATACAGGTGTTCTCCACTGAGAGGCATGAGCAGGCAAGTTACTGAATGATTTGGAGATGTTACACTGTAATATTTATAATTAGGCCATCGTGCTTCAAACTCCATCTGCAGTGAATGCTGGGAAATGGTGAGTGTTCATTTCAGCAAGTTAAAGCAGCTCAAGGCTTCCAGAGGATTACTTAAAAGTGTCTCCTTTCCACAGAAACAAAATGAATGAAGAGAGTCTTATTCGTAATTCATATTCGGTGGCAGAGTTTAATGATTTTTTCTTTTTTCCTTTCCTGTTATATTTTAAATTGTTACCATAAGTCTTCCCTCGACATGACTTAATGTGACAGATCATCAATAACCATGCTGCGTGACCAAGGAAAAATACCTTTGCATTACATTTTAATTCCTCCTGTGTTGTGTCATTTTCAGAAAGGAGAGAGAGGAGGGCGCTCAGGACTCCTTTCTCAATATTTAACTGACCCTCTAGGGACACGGCAGCTGAAACTTTGACTTATCCATTTAAACAGAGTTTCTGCTGGTGTCCTCTGGTAGCCCCTCCGAGGAAATGCTTTTTCATTCTGGAACACACCGTTCTTGGAGTTCAAATCAATAATTCTGAGATTTTCATTGATATGAGGTTCAAAATCATTTTATTCCTTCTATTGAGAATAAGCAGCAGGATGAATGATTTCCAAGATGAAATTCTTTCTCTGTGCTTCTAAACCTATTCGGGATTTGTATTCTGTATATATGTCTCTAAAGTAACTGTAATGTTTATCGTTAATTCATACAGGATAAGTAATGTTGGTAAAAATTTCAGAGATGGACTGTGCCCAGGGGCACTGCAAATATTATATCACTTTTAGATATTTTAAAGTGTCTCCCCTCCACTTTTTTGGGAGATAATGATTACATTTTAAGAGCTTTGCTGCTGTGCCAAGAAAGAAAATTACAGCTGGCTGCAATTTAGAAGACTTTTAGACCAAGCAGAAGCCTCTGTGTAAGTGTAACTTACCAGCTATTTAGCAAGGACAAACCAGACAAACGTTAATTCACCTAATTAATATTCATGAGCCAAGCTGATAAGGGTTATAATGAGTCCTCCCACATTTCACATTATTCCTAAACCCCTAGGTGTGCTTTGTGCCTTGCCGTCACACATAACTGACCTATCACAAAATGCATATCTCTGTGCTAACTAATTATGCAGGACATGTTAAACATGAGCATATTTTTCAGGTTAATTGGCAAAAATCATTCAAATTTCAGATAAAATGTAGCCAAACAGTAACTGTATATTGCACTCATAAATTTAAAATATGGGCAATTTTGCAAATATTCTTGTTCTTAATCTATTTTTATTTTGTTAGGAAAAACCAATTCAAAATGCTGCAATTTCCCTCCATCACTTTCAATCATAAAATGACATGCTTGTGTAATCTTTGCACTTTGCTAACCAACAAAAATGCATTTCTTTCTATCTCTTTCACATGGGTAACAAATGTCAAATGCATTAAGGAACAATATGAAGTTAATTTTAAAAGTTTTTTCCTAATTCTCTTAAAGGGTTTTAGTTCTAAGGTTGAAACATCTTTTCAAAAATTAAAAGACTATCATTTTTACTGGAACATGAATGTGCAGTTTATAAACAAATCACCATGGCTACTTTGTCATTTTAACCATGCAGAATTGCCTTGTGATTCACACATGCACAGTTACAAGCATTCATGCGATTTGAATAACTCGAGAAACTCAAACGGGGCTCTAGACTTCTCGTAAAGCAAGCATTTGGCTGAACAAAGCTTTCCAAGGCGGCACACACTGCTTGCAGACCAGGAACAAAGTGTTGGAACATGCAAATAACTCTCTGAGGATTGCTCATTTGCTTGCTTCTTACTGGGATTACAGCCCATGCACAAGGCCGTATCCAGGCCACAACTGACAGGCCCACGTCTGCCTATTATGCTCCTGTGGCGTGGCCATGTTGAGTAATTGCTGGGTTTCTGGTCAACGCTTCAAGAAACATATGTTCCACTCCACACTGTGAGACTCCTTGCAGGAGGCTAGTAGTCTCCAGCCATGTATAACGTGTCTCTTTTGACAAAGGGTCTTGGAGGAATCCACAGTGACCTACAGCTGAAATTATAGGAAATAATTTGAAATAACTGGTGTCTTTTTCAAGCCAACATATTTCAAAGCTTCAAATACTTCAGTACTTCCACAATAGCCCCTTCTCTGTTTACGTCCTGGAGCCTGGAGTTAAATCCAATTAAGCCGGGTTATTCTTGGCAGACGCTGGACAAGTTTAAAAAGTTTTCTAGTAATTTTGCAAAACTGCTGCGTTTTGTTGTCCTTCCTTTCATTTCTGGCCTTGGCTAATGAACCCAGACCCAGACCCTCTCTAAAACATATAAATTTCTGCACTTTCCTCTCCCTGTCTAAAGACAAAAGGCATGACCAATCATTATCCCTGTAAAAGTGTCTCTGTGGGACAATAACGGCGCAGGGGTCTACAGCAGGGCGCTTTCATGCTGATTATGAAAAGTGAGCTGTAAATATTTTAAATTCTCAGCATCCCTGGTACTGTATTCAACCTTTCAGCTTCATAAGGTCACAGCTAATTTGCAAGCCATAAAAACACATTTGGCAGATTTAACAGGGATGGGAGACGCACTGATGGCATCGTCTGGGTCCCGTGTTTTTTTGAGGAAGAGTTATTATTTCCATTAAGCCCGGCAGAACGATGAGGCCAGAAATTTGCCTCTGGTATGCCCCCCATTGATCGTGGGCAGGAGAATGAGCTGCTAATGCATTTAGAGAAATAAGATCTGTTAACACCGCAGACGTTGAGCATTACAAGCGTGGAGAGAAATCCTTTTCGACGGAGGGAATATGTGCGGTATTTCTTCACAAGTTGCTGATTCCATTCTGGTTGATTCTGGTTTTAAAGGATAATTTCAGCATAACCTGACATAAAACTGGGATATCTTCAAGAATAGGAACATACTGATGCCGGATAAACTTTAATCTTGTATCAAAGACCACAAAATCCCATGTTTAGTCCAAGTTATCCTAAAATTTAACCAAGTAAGCCACTTTGAAGAATGGCACCGTGAGGATACCATGCACACAAGCACAGCCTTTTTGTTTTAGTTTACAAACTTAACTCAAAGTTGCACGAACAGGGCTGCACCCCTCACAAGTAGCACGAAAATAGGTAGACATTCAAACAACCTTATGGAGAGTCCATGGGGAGTGTGAAAAATTTTAGATACACCTTATAAATCGCACTGTTTATATTTAGCTGAAGCATTCATAAACAAGAAACAAAACCGACCCTGATACTCCGAAGACTGGACGATCACTGCAAGGATGTAAAGAACACTTATGTCACATGGTACAGATATGCCTACAGGCTTGGTGTTTAGGTATTAACTGATGGAGACTGTTGTTCAGGGTCTGAACTTCAGACCCTCTCAAGATGCACAAACTCCAGGACAGAGGATAGTTAAGGTGAACAAAGTCGAATCTAACACAGATTGTCATTTGCTGGTTCCCAAAACTTGTTCCAAACCCATATGCTGTTTGACGTTATGATATGATATATGCAAGAACCAGTGTTTTTTTGCACGACTGAGGTGAAACCTGGCTTGGATGCACAGTTTTTTGAGTCGAAACTTTTAAGAGCTTCAACGGAGGGGAAATTATTTAAAGGGGTCATATGATGTTGCTAAAAAGGGGGCGTGTTAGAACGAGCCGTTTTAGGTAGGCATGGCTGACTCTTAACTTTTATAAAGAATATCTCTTTGGATTTGAGACTTTAGTCTTTGCAACTTTACAGATCTTCTTTATGCACCAAGAGCTTGTAACACTCCAAAGAGAAAGGAAAAATTGAAATCGCATCATATGACCCCTTTAAAAAATGAAAACAAAAGCAAAAAAACAAAGATGATTAGAGTATGTTTTACAAGAAAATACTATTTTAGTTCATTTCATATTTAATTACATGCCATTTCCTTGTATTTGTGAAACTTAGTAGCAATTGTGAAAATTATTTCTACACTTTTTTTCTTCTTCAGTGTACAAAACGTACTCTTAAATTATCTTTTTGTGTTCCATGGAAAAAAAAATAGCGGCATACAGGATTGAAACGGAAAAAAAAACAAAAACATTTTTGTTGATTCATACCTTTGATATGGAAGAAAAAAAAAAAAATCGTACGCACGATTTACTAATTCGTTCCCTGGATGTACTAAAACGTGCACACGATTACTATTTCGTTCCCTCGATTTGCTAATTCGTGCGCACAATTTACTAATTCATTCTCTCGATTTATAAATCGTGTGCACAATTTAGCAAATCGAGGGAACAAATTAGTAAATCGTGTTCACAATTTACTAATTCGTTCTCTCGATTTATAAATTGTGTGCACGATTTAGCAAATCGAGGGAATTAGTAAATCGTGCGCACAATTTATAAATCGAGGGAACGAAATAGTAAATCGTGCATCCGATTTAGCCTACTATTTTTTTCCTGCATGCCATGTGTGGGGCTCCGTACTTTAATAAGATGGGTTGATGGAAGATAAAGACACAGCAAGGGCTCAAACTGTCACATTTGAGATGCTAGAAATCATAGTTAGAACAAGTGGATGGTGGAAGGAAGAGATAGGAACTAAACGAGGACACGCAAAGGTGCAGAGTGACTGTTGGGTACAAAAACACTCCAGATATCCTTGGAGCTGCAGACTTCAGTCAGAGGAAACTCGCTTGGGGAAAAGAAAGAGATATAGGGATGGAGAGGGAGGTATGTGAGGGAGACGAGGAGGAAAAGGAGGAAAGGCAGTGGGGTTGTACAGTACCTCTGTTACCGGTGACAGCAGAATTGAGATGCTTGGAGTCTAAGGGACCTGTAGTGTCTGGGAGGGTGGGTGCAGGGGAAGTTGTGGATGGTGACGATGTGGTGGGGGCATCTGTTGTACGTGACAAACAACAATGACAACAAACATGTAAACAAAAAAAGGACGGATAAAAGACAAAACAACAACGACAAGGGGAGGAAAACATTCCTATAACAATGGAACAAATGAAACACAATAGTTGTCATGCTGACAGAATGCAAATAAAAACTGAATGGGTTTAATTTAACAATGCACACATGCACAGGACACCTGACATTCCAGAAATGTATGTCTTTCTTTATGATGTTTACGGATAATGGGTTTGGTTTGTGTATAATATATCAAACATGGCAAAGTGACAGTTTTGCTCACAAAATGCTAGGAAAAAACAAGCCGCATGCAGGGAGAAAAGCATCAATATTTGATGAACTATCAAAAGTGGTCTGCACAGCTGACATGCTGGACAAAATGTGAAGAACAATCACCATAACAAGCCTTTTGTTCCTGATAATGTATCTTTATATCAGGGCAGTTTGGAGCTTAGTATTAGTGCATCTTTAAAAATGTAAAAGAGCAGATGCTACTCAGCTGGTGTTTTCCTGTAAAAGTAAAGCTTTTCTTAACAAGAGGTCAAGAGACTTAGGCCCAGTTTACACCTGCCATTAACATGCTTTTTTTTTTTTTTATAGTATGTGGATATTTAGCTTTACACCTGTAACAGTAGCCAACTCTTACTACATGGGTGAAATTAATTTAGGATAGTCTGGGCGCCAGACCAGATCAAAACTGATCAAAATGGTGAAAAATACTCCACGGATAGCTTAAATGCCAATTGTTACACAATAAAGGAAATGTCAAAAAAAGTATTGTTTTAAAATGTATTTATTATTAATTTTCGCTTGTATCAGGTCTCCAGTGTGATTGGATTGTACTTGATTATTACAAAGAGCATGACAGAAAATTGTAGCGGATAATGATTATTTATTGTTCAACCTGTATGTTAAATATTCCATAAATTTATGTGGATAATGAAAAAAACATTAACAAAACAGCATTAACCCCTTTGTTGAATGTATGTCAGGATCTATCGCTGATCCCTGAATGCGATTTCAGTGTAAAGGGGGCCAAGCTAAAATGTTCTTACACGAAAGCAAAGTTCACACTAATCTATTTTAATCTCATACAATTTCAAGGTGCAGTTTAAATTGAGTGATTTATGCTTTTAAAAACAGCAGGTATCATTCAAGCCTCTTGAAATTGATTTTGGTTCGACAATCAGTGTAATGCTGGCAGCCCTTATCATTGCACTAAACATGCTTTATGCATGCAAAGGACACAAGAGCAGAGTTGGGCTCAAGTTGATAAGTTAAATCACCAGTCTGCCTTCGTACTAATGGACTCAAGTAGACAAGCAGAGTAATCCAACTGATAGCTCAAAATTGCACAGCAGCTACCAGCTCTGGCTAACTAGAAATTTGACAGACCACAGGTTCCAGGAGCCGACATTCATAAACAGCAGCTCGTGGCTAGATTTTTTAATCCTCAGAAGAAAATATGAGTGGTGCCAGACCATACAAAACTCAGGGCATTGTGTTTTTTTTAGTGTGTTTTGTTTGCGGATTGGCTTTGTTTCAAGCGGTTTTACGGTCCAATCACTTAGAAAAGTAATAGCAAACCATATTATTTGATGTATCATTCACATTTGTAGCACAAACAATGCAGGATGAATTACACAGTTTAATACTTATAGTATTAAAAAGGGTTTGTTGATATTCCTAGGGTTATGAATATCAACAAAGGCATAGCTCTGAGTAACAGCAATAGTACTATTGTTTGTCTAATCAAACACCACTAATGATGGCTGGAGTCTTGGGAGATTTTGAAAAGGATAAAACGGGGTGTATTTTTGGTATCCAAAGTACATTATTTATAATGCATTTAGTATTAAATGAATAAAATATAATTTTTTTCTGAAAGTTACTTAGCACATAACAGAAGACTCCAGCCCAGGGATATGAAGAAACACTTCAACCAAACAGAAAAATGTGCAAAGATATTATTCAAGTCATTCCTGTGCAAAATCACTTGCTCTTGTGAAATTATCAGCTATGTACATGTTAACATATACATACAATAGTTGATCATTTAAAAAGTTGAAATTTGAATGATGTCTTTGCAGATGGCAGGGTTGCAAGCATTTCTCTGTATGGCGGAAGAGATTGAGTAATGTTTTGGATGTAACAAAAAAAAAAAAAAAAATACAATTCTATACTAGATTAATATGCAGAGACTACAAATAAGCCATTCATTGGCTGATTTCTCCAAAAGTATAAACATATATTTTTTTCGTTTGATCATCCGGCCAGCCCAGCATAGCAACACTAACTCAACCAACAGAGTGAGCCTGCAACTGGTTTGACCAACCAATTGTAGATGGCGGAGGTGTTTGGAAAACTTTTAAAAACATTCATTATTTTTCTGTTTGATGAACTGGTGTTGCAGAAAATCACAGTTAAAACCCCTAACTATATAACAGAAATTGTGATAATTTTAAAAGTGTAGATTATGGAACTAGCAGATCATGAAATTTTGGTTCTTGTTTTTTTTTTTTTTTTAGTTGGGGGGATATAGAGATTTATTAAAGTGTTCAAACCTGTTCAAACAGCCTAGATACTATTGGCCTGATCTAATATCTTATTTAGATGTCATGGCCCAATTTTAATTAAGGGTGAGATTTGAATAATAATATTGACTATACTTCTCACTCAAGTACCGCACTGACATGGCAGCCCTCTGCCTAGAATATAAAGCGATCGGCTGCATGTTGAACAGGCGATATTGCGTTTTCAATTGGCACAATACAAGGTAGGTGATCTGATGAAGGACAGTGACCATTATATTTCTCCAGGTTTTGTGCTAATCACTGTTGGAAGGACGGCATCATGTTTTGCCATTTAAAAAGACAGTAATGAATTCAGTCATGGTGCTTTATATTTGTGACACCCAATTAGGTTTTTATTCCTACAGAGAAGGTGTCAGTTTTATAGTATCAACATCATTAAGAGCTTTGGTTCTCCTTGTTGTTATAGTCTCCTGACATTTCAATGAGCCACTGGCTGGACCCCTACACTGCACCATAACTGCTAATTAAATCTTCTTAAGACGCCCTGTGGGAGAATACAAAAGCCGAGATAGAAGGAGAAAGTGAGAAAAAAGAAACTTCTCGAACAGAGAGGTGGAGGAAGAGTTTTCCAGCCTGGAGTGGTTTAGTGTCAAGAAGGCAAAGGCACAAGCAGGGGGTGCTGGAGAGACTCTTCCGCTTGATGCCCACAGTCATATCCATTCTTAGCCTGTGAGCGTATCCACACAGCTGCCTCTGATGAAAGAGATGGCAGATGTGGACGCAGTGTAGCCTCTAAACCCATCATGCTTTGCTGTTATGCTAAGTGGGTGAAACTCATTCTCTTAAATGAAGTCAGAGAAGAAAAATGGGTTGCTGCATATGTACACATTGTTTGTGTAAGATTTATGATGCAGAGGTGATTATATGTCTTTGTAAAATTGTCACTAAATTAAAGGAATATTTCAAAATCTGTCAAAATTCTGTCATCATTTATTTTCAAGCGCATTTGATTTTCTTTCTTCTTCGGTAGCACAGAATGCTAACTTTTGCCAATATTATGAATGTGATGAATTCCATAAATTAAATTAAATTAAATTAATCCATAACTTGTATGAAGACTTCTGAAACAATATGATTACTTTGTATGATGAACAGATTGAAATTTAAGCCTTTATTCACTCTCAAATCAAATCGAAACACTGGTCAACTCGCTTATAGAAAGACTACAACAAATATGGTGATACAAATTAAGTTTGAAAGTTTGGGTTTCCAAACAGTTGAAATTCTTGAAAATGTTTTCTTTTGTGATTTGCAAAATAAATGAAGTCATACTAGTTTGGAAGAACATGAGGGTGAGTAAAGGATGACGGAATTTCCATTTTTGGCTTAATTAATCGTTTAAGCTCGATATTTTTTTTATATCTTTCAGGCCAGCAATCATTTCAAGGCATTTCATCTTTCAAAGGTGTTAAAATAAAACAACATTTATTAGCAGGGTAGAAACGTAGGTTTAATTAGCAATGCAGATGCTTTCCAAGACAGCAGCAAGAGCTGTGTTAGCTTTAACAGACAGGTTAATGCAATCTGTCTGTCACTCACCTTTAACAACCAGTTTATATTCAGCGTGGCTGGTGCCGAGGTGATTGGTAGCTTCACAGCGGTAGGTGCCGTTATCTGTTTTGTTCAGTGACATGAAGGTGAGCTCTCTTCCTTCGACAATCACCCGGTCCAGGTCTGGCAGCTCTCCTCCGTCTTTAGTCCAGAGTACTGGGTCTGGCCTGATGAAACATTGATTTTTAACTTCTAATTAAAAACAAAATTCAGTTTCTTTTCCATTATGGAACATGCGTTAAAAGGTCATATCACAAACGTTTTTAATAATTAGGTTTATTTTTATTTCTTTATTTTTATGATTATTATTTAGTTTAGTTTTTAAATATCCCATTCTTCAGTAATAATCTTCGGCACATTTACTGCAGCACAAGGATATTCAGAGTTGTAGGTGCAACACACAGCCAGTAACAACACAAGGTTTGGCAGCCTTGGTTTTGCTTCCTCACTATTACATCACTGTGACTGGGTAGACAGAGTATCTGTACACTGAAAAGGCATTGTTGACATAAATGAGGGATAATATGTTTGCATGAATTCAGATGTATTCATATGATATTGGAATATTATGGAAATTCAAAATAAGCCATTTTTGCAGCTTAAAGGGATAGTTCACCCAAAAATGAAAATCGACTGATAGACTGCAACGGTTAAAGTTAAAAATCATCATATGTGTTCTACTGAAGAAACAAAGTCACCTACATCTTGGATGCCCTGAGGGTAAGCAGATAAACATCAAATTTTCATTTTTGGATGAACTATCCCTTTAAGTGTCAACAGATAGTCTTTTTTACAGCGAAAAGTTCTGAAGCGTTTGAGTTCTGAAAGTTACAGTATGTTTTCCTATACAAGACTTTTCACAAAAGATCTCCTTTCCTTGACCTCAAAAGATCAAGAAAAATTGGTTTCCTTATGATATGACCCCTTTAATGCTAAAATCAATGGAAAGACAACACCACAAAAGTTACAGCAAAGGCTTTGAGAAAGCAAAATTCACTGAGAGAGTTTTAAAGTTTTCAACTTTAGCTTTAAACTAAGCAATTTGGATTATCCAAGTTTATCAAAGATTTGTCAGCCTTTTTCTTTGGGAATATTAGAACACACTGGCCTTATTTTAGCTTCAGTTGTACCAATGGCTAAGAGCTTCTTAATGTTGTTTTCCGTGTGAATTTATGGTTATATATTCATAGCTGTTTAATTTCAACAGAATCACATTTATGAGTCATCACATTAATGCAAGCATGTGGTTATAAGCTGCTAGCCGCAGGCCTGCCCACAGGGCAATTTCTCCTTGGTGCAGTAGATATGCAATGCATCTTCCCAAAGCTCTTTGCAAACATTATAATTCAACAAGATGCTGATAAATTGTGAATGCTTACGAGGGGTTTCCATGAGGTACACATTCCAGTTTGAGGTACTGCCCCTCCAGTGGGGCTGGTATGGAGTGTTTGATCTCTACATAGGGAGCATCTATGACAGAGACACAGAGACGAACAAAGAAATATTGTTTCAGACAGCAGCATCCAAGTGGAGGAATGACACTCCACGGAGATCAAAAGATAAATGATGTGACGTGTTGCTCAGGCCCAAGTGCTCCACTGCATCCCAGTAGATTGATTAAATGTCAACACTTCAAAAATAAACTCTAATGATTTTTGTCTGTAATTATTGCATAATCTTTGCATCAAAACACCAAATTTCAGGATTTAAAAGTTGCCAAAATTACTTTTCATAGTAACTTTAATAAGTCATTGAAAACCCAATGAAATCAAAATTATGTGTTTTGCGGCTTTAGTCATTTTGATCGGTTTCTCAGAAAACGACTTTTTTTTTATCTTAGGCCATGTTGCTTCACAAGTAAATGTATCTTGATTTAAGAATTTTTACACATTTTCACTGGAAAGCAAGACAAAAATACTGATGGATTGATTGTTTGATTGATCGATTTTTTGCAGTGTGGTCAGTACAGTAAGCGTTTTTTCCATATTCTAATGATGGGGAGCAGAGCTGTCCATGTCTTAAGCTAGCAATTGATTGATTGATTGGTTGGTTGGTTGGTAAAATGAATTAAAGAGTTTCAAAATTAAAAAGTTTACAAAGTGTTTCCTTACTTTTTAAACTCATTACTTTGTAAAAGATTTCAAGCAGTTTCACATTTGTGGATTTAGGTTTATGGTTCTAACCATCATGGGATGTTGGTTTGAGTCGGGACCCAGCTGTACTCACAGTGGACCTCCAAGACCTGTGTGGTCTCTTCGTGGGTGGCAATTAGGGCCACATGGTCCACTCTACAAGTGTAGGCCACACCGTCATCATGCCGGTTCACCAGGAGCTGAAGGGAGCTCTTCACTGTGAAAGTCTTGCCACTGGTATTCACCTCTTTGGCACCTGAGAAAGGCAATAAGCACAGCATCATGTGTTTCAGAGTTTCACATACATTACAGTCAAAGTTACAGTGAGAACTTGAAGTATTGTGAAACACAAAGGTTCAGAGAGATACTCCAATCTTTTTTTAAGACTTTATGTTTCAATAGAAAACTTTAGTTGTGTGAAGACAGAGTTGAGTTGCATTCATTATTTCCACCCACTGACGCACATCACTGTGTCTGGAATGCTCTTGAATCCTGCCTCTATCTTTTCTCATTTCCAAAACTGGATAAAACTGGTAAAAGTAAAACTTGAACTTGAACTCTTATCTGACTCTCTCAAAGTCAAAAATATTGATTCAGTGCTTGTTTTTGCATTTAACTGAGCTGAATTCTCGTGGCAAATGAAGCATGAGTTACTTTTTGTAATGGTGACAGGTTCATTTCATCGGTTTACAAAGTAAATTCTCATTGAATGTTAATTAATTTAGCCTACATTTTCTTCTATAGAATTAGTGTTGATGTATAGTGTTGCACATGAGCCATTTATCAGAGTAAAACAGCTCCTCTTACTCCTCTCTGAAAACTCTATTAGTTGAAAAACAGATTGTGTTTTGTTTGTTTCAATGTGTTAATGGATTCTGCGTTTATAGGCTTATGCTGCACACACCGCTGTCTAGTAGCACTTAAAACACAAATCCAAGGCAATTAATCCACTGCATCTCAATGAGATTAACAAATACTACAATTTCTCATCAAAAGGATATTATTGGATCTTTAAGAGTATAAATTACAATTTTACTTTTGCCAAACAGTTGTTCAAACAAATGTAAGGACAACAGAACAAGCTCATTTTATCCAACAGCAGAGAGAATGTAAAATAAAAAAAAAAACACCCTTTTTACATTGAATCACCATATTTTACAGAAGAAATGGTTCTACAGAATTTTAAAGAGTTCTATAACTCGCATCATATTTGGAACCTCTAGAAGTTTCCATATATAGTCAAAATCTGAACCTTTCAAATCTTTGGATAAAGAGATTTTAGGGATGTTTTTTCTCCTAAAACATTCCATACACCAGGATGCATAAACTACCTCATTTACATCATAATTTATTTACTTTAAAATCTTTAAAATGTAGTTTAAACTGTTTGGTTCCTGAAACACAAAGGAAAAAATGAATAAATTAGTTCACCATGCAAATCATGTTTTGTTGATTGAGTTTTAGATTCAGATAGAATCACACAAGACTTCACTCATTCCAAAACCTTCAGACTCAGGTCCAACTGTAAGATACGAATCCACACAGTTCTCACCTATACGAATCATTTTAGTCTTTCTCTTTCCATTTGCTCCCCCTCACTTTCTCTACTCCCAGAATCACTCCTGCTATCACTGCGAAGCTGTCAATCAGCTTCCTCTGGAGGTGTCGCCACCCGCTCAGGAGCATCTGAGCATGCACAAGATATCATTTAGAAACCTGAACACACACGTGCACACTCACACATATATACACGCAGAGAGGAAGGTACAGTTCTATGGTTCCTATACTCTTGAGATGCTTATGGGATGCAGTCAATAGGTTGGGGGTAAATTTGTATTCCGGATATACAACAAACAAACAAACAAACAGACAGACTGTTAGTCTGTTCATAAGAGTGTTCAGATGAATAACACTTTGTATGGCTGTGAACGGAGCGAGAAAACTTTAATTTGAGAGTAGACAAACACTCTCAGCAATTAGATGTGGAAGTGGAAAGTCTGTTCCACCCCATGGTTACATCCTGTGAAGATTCCCAGTATGCTTTAGAAGTTTCTTTAGATCAACTTCAGCGCATGATACAGTTGGAACAACTCAGAAGCAAATCGTGATCTTCTGAAATGAGGAAGCAAAGTCCCTTTACTGTGTTTGGGATTTTTAGTAAACTCACCTTCCTGTTATTATTATTTATTTTTAATAATTATGTGGTTTCTTAGTTGAAAGCTTATGGGACACCATTTATTTTACACTCAAGCAAACAATATAATTTTGATCAGTATAATTTAATTTAAAGTACACAAAAAGTGTTCTTTTTAACCAATGTGAAAATACTTCCATGTCAGTTGGCTTTAATAAATACTATGTATTAGAACCAACAACATCAAAATATTTTTACATTGGTTTAAAAAAAGTAAACTGCATGTTTTATATATGATCTTATTTGATACTGCTGATCTTTCTTTCTTTCTTTTCTTTTTTTACCTATTATTAATAGTCACTTTATTTTTATTAACAGGCAAACATAACAGGCACATAGGTGCACCTTTAATTTACCTGAGCTGCTTGTTCACTAAAAATGTCTCACTCACAGATTTCAGTTCCTACCTAAAGTGGCTCTAGGTTGTTTAATTTAGTTGTTTAGAGTTATTATTTTGTCCATTTCCACCAGTTTGACCCATTCCGATTTACAGACCAATTGTGAAAATGGTAGACAGCCATTATTGCATTTTACAGGGTAGTCAGCCAATCACACACCTTCTCTCATGTGACTTTTCACCTGGAATTTGCCATCCCCCCTCACATTCATGCAGCACTTTAGGATCTCAACGAAATTAAAACATCATCTGCTTTCTACTGATTTGATTGCCTAAATCTATTATGCCCATTCACCTACATCATCTATTTATTCATATACTCATCCATTCATTCAACAATCCTTCCATCCTGGAGAAAAAAAAAAACAGCATAATGAGGGTTCATTGGCCATGTCTACTTCTATTGTCCCTCTCAGTAAGTTAGTGAGTGGGTGAGAGGGGAGAGATTTGCCAGCAGACAGAATTGAAATTAAGGTCAGAATGTTTTACATTAATATTTATGATGGCAAACCAGTAATAGAAACATTACCACAGAAACACACTCACCAGTGCGCGCGCGCACACACGCACACACACACACACACACACACACACACACACAAGCTCTCATTTAATGCACACAACTACGTTAAAACTGTATGTAATCTTCATTACACACACATCAGCACGTGTAATTACGTACATAGTTGGATGCAATTCAACGTGACTCAATTTAATGTGAAATATCGCTAATTTTCGGATTTGAGGCTGAGTGTTGTGCTCCTTCTGGAACCGGAATGCTTTCCTGGAACTCTGCGATAGCTACGGCATATGGTGAGCCCAAAGAGCAGCTGAGAACAGGAAAGAATAAAACATGGGGTGAGATTAGCATTTAATTTCAGCTGTGAGCAGTTCTGAATTCAAATGCTGTTTTCCACCTAAAAAGGAGGTATTTAGAACAACAGGAGGCATAAAGGTGTGCAGCTCATCTCCGCCACCTCTACCCTTTTTTGCAAGCCCATTAGCGAGCATGCAAGAGGGATATAAAAAGAGAGAATGAAAAAGATAGAGAGAGAGGGGGAGAGAGCAAAAGTGTTCTTTATCCGATCACCGCAAACTGCTCTCAGGCTAAACACAGTGGTCATTCCTAGCAGATGGAGGCATATTTTTGTGTGTATTTGACTGAAGTTGGCTGTATGTTTGCATGGCGAGAGCTTAAATTCGAGGCAGCGGTTTTGAATTTCCTCACAAAAATTGTCAGTTTGTGTTTATTTATGCAGCATAATCTTCTGCCTGTGGTGAGAGACTCAGGAGTTTCTCCACACGTGAGTGGAGCTCTGCAGCGGGCGACTGAATGCCCATCTCATCTATCTACTGCTAATCCTAATGTCCCAGAGACATGAGAACCGATAACGACAACATTATTTCAACAAATACCCTCCAATCCCCAACCAGGATCACCATAAATATCAGTTACTCCTACCGCACAGCACTCCGCCATGGCTCACTGTTCAAATATCTTTCATTAATGGTCAGTGTGGGTGTCAATGTAAAAGCTCCTTCTGGTGCCGTTCAATTTTATCTCTCTAATCTACACAAACAGTCTCCCTGCTGGCAGTTCTTTCACTAGGGTCAAATACGCTAGACTGAGATGGGATTTGTTGATGCGATTGTCTGAGCCTGGTTGGAATTAATGATTCTGTTCTGACACACACACACACACACACACACACACTGTCTGGCTGCTAACAGTGTGATGATATCATCTCCTCTAGGACGCAACTGCACATTCACAGGATAAGCCGTTTTATCAATGTCGTTATGCCACAGGTGACAGAGACACACACAAGCTCCACCCACATTATGTCAAAAATATAATATAATCTGTGTGGAAGCCCTGCCCAGTTGTCTGTCAAATGCCCCACCAGGTAATTCCCAAAAGCACTGTTATTCCAACTGTGGTCGCAATACCATTGTTACTAAAAGTTCAATGATTCTGCGTTTCCCAAAACCATAGTTTCAAAGAATATTCACAAAGAGCATCACAAATATGTGTGGCTGGAACTACAGCTCTCAACTTCCATTCCGCCATTACTAACTTAGTTCAATGATTTGTTCCCTGAAACCAGTTACAAAGAACATTCGCAAACGTGTGTTTAGAACTACAGCTCTCGACTTGGGGTGTTGTTTCCCAAAAGCATCGCTTGCCAACTATGGTCGAAATTCTGACGTAACTAACATAGTTCCATGATTCTGCATTTTCTGAAACCATAGATCCAGCATTCGCAAACAGCATTGCAGACTTGTGTGTTTGGAACTACAGCTCTTGACCTGAGGTTAGAAGCATAATTTATTGTTAGTACTACATGCGGACTTACATAGATCATCTTGTACAAAACATGCAAGCGATACATTCTATAATTTAAATTCCATTTTAATATATATTTACATTTCATTAGCCTGTCAACAAACAGTACTGTTTTTTGAAGTGTGAACAAATGCAAAAATGCGTAAGGAAACCCCAGAGTATTACATAGTCATTAATGCCATTCCTATATTGTTGAACCAACGTGGTTCAAATGACAAAGGTGTGACCACGTTATTATGGTTTCGGGAAACAGTCGTGATTAGGTAGTTAATTTCTTCAATGATACATGGTACTACACTGGTTAAACAATGAATTACGCGCTCGTACAAGAAACGCATGCCTGACCAGTAATTAAAGCTCTGGCCAGAAATCAATCAAAAGCTCCACACACAGCAATCTGTTTTTAGGGCCGGAATGACGCCATTTCTGAGCTTGTAATCAACCTAGTCCTAATCTCCATTAGTAAACCTGGCCAACTGCAACACTTCAAACTATTTTCCAGTCTGGTACATGTTTACAATCACTTCACAATAACCCTGCACCCTATCTTGAAGTGTTTGATGCAGGACATGTCATGTTGATCAAATACTTAGAACAAGACAGACTTTCCCATCTGAATGACCTCTCTTTCTTCACACGGTAGAGATTATCCAGCTCGTGCGCCGCTGTGAAGTTGGACTCTGATTCTCGGCCCCCGCAGCCAGGATGAAAGAGGAAGCTTAAACTGTGAGGAGCGCTGTGTTCAGACTCAGCGGCTGCCGTCGGTCTCCCTGCCTATCATAAGCAGCGCTAAGAACTTCTCTCTCTTGTTCGGCTTTGAGCTTTTATCTAGGCACCTGGGCATTTGTTCTAACAAGCCAGGACTGAGCAGATGTTTTGTGTGTAACTTGGTCATACAGGCACTGACCACTGTGAAACAAAGACAAAGAGAGTAGCCATTTTATTTACACACACAAACAACCAATATGCACAAAGTTTCAGTTTTATGAAAGTAGTTTCAGTTAGATTTTACATTTTATGAAGGTTGTCTGAGTGGTTGTTCGTCAGGGTGTTGCTATGTTTTTGTTAAAGCAAGACACCTCAGGTGAACTGGGTAAAAAATGTAACTATCACCATGCTTTCCCAGCTGATTGATTACATTAATTGCGAACATATTTGTATTACAAGCTTTCTGAAATGTTGTTTAAATATGCAAATTAGGCATTATCTAAATAAATATAAACTAA
This sequence comes from Sinocyclocheilus anshuiensis, assembly GCF_001515605.1. Classification (NCBI taxonomy): domain Eukaryota; kingdom Metazoa; phylum Chordata; class Actinopteri; order Cypriniformes; family Cyprinidae; genus Sinocyclocheilus; species Sinocyclocheilus anshuiensis. Next base: position 127,144 of record NW_015555967.1, on the reverse strand, counting down.
TTTGCATTTCCATCTGAACATGGGATAAAGCCAGGTTCAACATTCTTCATTTTTCATTTTGCTGATATATTACAATCAAGGGTAAACTTAAATTTTCACCATGTCTTTAAGAATAAAATGTTATAAAATCAGGTGAATGATATATAAACAAACCCTCCCATGAAAACCTTATAGACTAAATATAATACAGACTAAAACTATGCAAGTGAAGATTTCTGGTTCAGTGCAAGAGAAAAAAAAAACATTTCGAGGAAATTCCTTTTTAAAGATATGTACTGTAATTGAAATCTACAGATGCAATAACAAACAATTAAAAATGTATTTTGGATGTTTTCTTTCCACTATGAAACATGTTATGAAAAGCTAAACAGTTCAAAATCTCAAAACTGACCAGTGCATGAAACATACACCTTAAGAAGTTGATATTAAGTTTATTGTTTTGCGGCTGTTTGTGTGCTTTATTGTGTGTACATACGATTAAATCATCAGATAAATCATCATTACATGTTGCCTTACTCATGTTGGCATTTTGTATTCGAACAGCGAAATGGAATGAAAGAACGGTTTTTAGCAGAACCCCCGTAGGAAAAAGAGGACGACGATCACTCTCTCTTTCATCTGCTCTGGAGATTTTCCTGTCGGCTAATCTGTTACATGTTCTCATAGTTCTCCTTAGGGGAGTTATCCTCCCTCAAGGAGGTCTGGGGATGGATATGCACCCTTATCCTGGAGGAGGAAAAGAGAAACATTGCCATAGTTCTATAGGAGCATATTGACATCATCTTGCTGCAAATACTGTACAGTGGTCTTAATCAGTAATTTTTGTCCAGTAATAATATCTAAACATCCTTAAAACAAGATTAATTTAGAAGCAAAATTGCATTAGATAAGACTTTTATCTCCAGTTAATTTTTAATACCCCATGGGCAAATTGGATTTTATCCTTGTTTTAAATATAAACATCACTAAAACCATATCTAACTTCGTTAGATTTATGCTTAAAAAAAGACATTTTGATTCTCAATTAAATTGATCTTATTTTAATAAGATTTAAAAAAATTTTTTTACTGGAAAATAAGTCGACAATACTGCAGAAAAAAAAATTTCTGCACTGCATTTGCAAACTCAAAGTAGACTCTGAGACTTTGGGAAGAGGGTGCTGTCAGAGGTTTGGGATGAAGGGCTGATGGAAAATATCGTTATGGTGCATGTTTTATTCATGTTTCTGCCAAGACACAGGAGGCATTTTAGAATTCCATTTTTAATGACTATTGATTGATTGCACTCAACAAGATGTAAGAAGAAGCTGTAGGGGTAACAAAGCAATCGTGCACACACATTAAATACCTGTACATGTTTACATTTTTGATATATATAGTGTGTGTGTTCCCTTTCAGTCGGTCACTCCCGACGTCACGTCGGATGACCGACGAATTGGGATCTCGCTTAGAGAGACCAATCTACTTCGAGTGTAAACTAAATGAGCCAATGCACATTGGCATGCGATTATTGCATCCAGCTGCTGCTGATCAAAGCGTGAGTATAAATAGGCAGCAGATGCAACGCATATTCAGCTTTTCGCTTCGGAGCCGAGCGGTTCTATCGTTCTGCTCCTGACCTTCTACGTAGAGAAGTAAAAACTACAATTCAAGCACGCTCTTTGTGGGCTCTCGTGCTGGTGGTACGGCGCTTCAGCGGCGGTGGTTTTCCCATGTCGAGTGGGTTGCACACAGCAG
>NW_015555967.1:124993-125357 GCF_001515605.1 Sinocyclocheilus anshuiensis | reverse complement strand
GCCAGCGATGCTTATACGACCTGTGGAGAAGCTGCCTCCGCCTTACACGCCATGGCGTGATTGCAAGTGCACCAGGCCAAGGCACTGAGGGACTTGCACGAGGGTGGTCACGACCCGGAAGTTTTTAAGGAACTCCGCACCGCGACGGACCTCGCGCTACGAGCGACGAAGGTTACGGCTCGGTCTCTGGGTCGTGCGATGTCCACTATGGTGGTCCAGGAGCGCCATCACCGGCCGCCGGTGGCAGCGCCTCAGCCCGCTTGTCGCCGAGGGCGGCCCCCGGCCGCCGCTCCCGCTCCCGCGCAGCATCCGCAGCAGCCTCCAACAAAAATGCGCCGAGGAGCCGGTGGAAAAAGAGCGAAAG
>NW_015555967.1:113985-124883 GCF_001515605.1 Sinocyclocheilus anshuiensis | reverse complement strand
CCTCAGCGAAAACCTGAATATGCGCTGCATCTGCTGCCTACTTATACTCACGCTGTGATCAGCAGCAGCTGGATGCAATAATCGCATGCCAATGTGCATTGGCTCGTTTAGTTTACACTCGAAGTAGATTGGTCTCTCTAAGCGAGATCCCAATTCGTCGGTCATCCGACGTGACATCTCCGTTCCCTCTTTCAGGGAACGAGGGTTACCATACGTAACCGAGACGTTCGTATGGGAGAGTGGGAGAAAGAGAGGACGTGCTTTTTGTACATAATAAAACATAATTTTGTGGCAAAAACATGGAATCGTTTTTATCTTGTTGTTTGCTATATTTATTTGCTTGGACAGTGTCGTTGAGGGTTTTGGTTCTTTTGCTGTTGTAGGCTGTAAGTTTCAAGTTTCAAGTTTACTTTATTTATATAGCACATTAAAAACAGCCAAAGTGCTTCACAGTAAGAAACGTCATCATAAAATTTAGTAATACAAAAACTGCAACCAGAAAAATTAAGACACAAATAGGAAATACAATTGGCAAGAATATAGTCCTAATAGGCCAATGAAAACAAATGGGTTTTTAAAAGAGACTTACAAATAGACAGGCTACGGGCCGTTCTGATCTCCACTGGCAAGTCATTCCAAAGACGAGGCCCAATTACTGAGAAGGCACGGTCACCTCTACGCTTGAGTCTGGTATGCGGAATTACAAGAAGGTTCTGGTCGCAAGATCTTAGGCTTCTCGAGGGGATATACTGATGCAGCAATTCAGATAAATAAACAGGTGCTTGATTGTGCAGAGATTTAAAAACAAATAATACGATTTTAAAATGTATCCTAAATTGAACAGGCAACCAATGAAGGGCCTTCAAGAGCGGAGTGACATGATCCCTTTTTTTCTTTTTTAAAAGGAATCTAGAGGCAGCGTTCTGGACCACTTGAAGACGGGCAATTTGAGTTTTAGATATGCCACAGTATAAAGAGTTACAATAATCGAGACGCGCTGTAATAAAAGCATGAACCGCCATCTCCAAAGTCTTGTCAGTGAGAAAGTGTTTAATTTTTGCTAGTGTACGGAGTTGATGAAAACTGGACCCAATCACAGTAGAAATTTGCTTATCGAATTTTAGCGAGTCATCTAAAAGAAGACCCAGATTCCGTACCTGTGAAGACCTAAAAGCCGATAAAGGTCCTAGGTCAAGATTTAGGGCTTTCATATTTTCTGATGGACCGAAAATGATCACCTCAGTTTTTTCTTCATTTAAAGATAAAAATTTTTGAGAGAGCCAGGATTTAACCTCGTCTAAGCAAGATGAAAGAGCAGTCATCGCCAATGGGTCATTCTTCCTAAAAGGTAAATAGATTTGCGTGTCGTCGGCATAAAAATGAAACGACACCCCGTGTTTTCTAAAAATGGAGCCCAGAGGTAGCATATACAACGAAAATAAAGTGGGGGCCAAAATTGAGCCTTGTGGCTTGTGGCCTTGTGTAAGGACCTTTGAAATACCTGAAATCATTTGGTGAAGTGATATGGACATGTATTGCGGTCAAAAGCTGCCTGTAACTACTTTAGCTGTGTTTCCCTGAAAAAAATAAATCTTAGAATGTTTGTCAGCCAGTAAAAAGAGTAATATTGTGAAATATTATTACAATTTTAAATATCTGTTTTCTATTTTAATATAGTTTCAGATGTAATATATTCCTATGATGGCAAAGCTGAATTTACTCCAGGCTTCAAGGTCTCATGATCCATCAGAAATCATTTTATTATGCCGATTTTGTGTTCATGGAACATTTCTCGCTATTATCAGTGAAACCGTGATACTTTTTTTCAGGATTCTTTGATGAGATTCAAGTTCAAAAGAACAGCATTTATTTGAAATGTGTTGAAAATATATTAAAGTATTCACTGTCATTGATCTAATAGAAGTTAATTTCTTAAAAAAAAAAAAAACATCCCAATCTTTTGAATGGTAGTGTATATATAAAAATAAGCAATATAAAATAAAATGAACAAGAAATATTTAGAATTTAGGAATTCACTAAAGTAAAAGAAGGACAAAACCAAATACTAAGCCATTCTAAAATGTAATTTTTCAATTTACCTTTCACTTTTCACTTGTTAAGCTGATGATATAATTTGCAGTTCAAAATTTAGATTAGAAAAATGCAAACCTGAAGGATTTTTACTCACAATTTTGGACCCACTGTATGTGCACACACTACATGGGCTGCAGAAGAGGTGGCTGCCAAGATGCGGCCTATGTAATATTTACAGGTTAGCTTAACATGCAATAAACAGATGCACAACTTTACTCCAATGATGAAAATAAGGAGCCAGAAATAGAAAGAGAGTGAGTGAGAGAGTGTGAGAGAGAGAGAGCGGCTTGTGAGAATGTGAGAGGTGTTGATATTGGATTCCATTACAGCTGTCAATTTCACACACGTATCCTAAATTGAACAGGCAACCAATGAAGGGCCTTCAAGAGCGGAGTGACATGATCCCTTTTTTTCTTTTTTAAAAGGAATCTAGAGGCAGCGTTTTGGACCACTTGAAGACGGGCAATTTGAGTTTTAGATATGCCACAGTATAAAGAGTTACAATAATCGAGACGCGATGTAATAAAAGCATGAACCGCCATCTCCAAAGTCTTGTCAGTGAGAAAGTGTTTAATTTTTGCTAGTGTACGGAGTTGATGAAAACTGGACCCAATCACAGTAGAAATTTGCTTATCGAATTTTAGCGAGTCATCTAAAAGAAGACCCAGATTCCGTACCTGTGAAGACCTAAAAGCCGATAAAGGTCCTAGGTCAAGATTTAGGGCTTTCATATTTTCTGATGGACCGAAAATGATCACCTCAGTTTTTTCTTCATTTAAAGATAAAAATTTTTGAGAGAGCCAGGATTTAACCTCGTCTAAGCAACATGAAAGAGCAGTCATCGCCAATGGGTCATTCTTCCTAAAAGGTAGATAGATTTGCGTGTCGTCGGCATAAAAATGAAACGACACCCCGTGTTTTCTAAAAATGGAGCCCAGAGGTAGCATATACAACGAAAATAAAGTGGGGGCCAAAATTGAGCCTTGTGGCTTGTGGCCTTGTGTAAGGACCTTTGAAATACCTGAAATCATTTGGTGAAGTGATATGGACATGTATTGCGGTCAAAAGCTGCCTGTAACTACTTTAGCTGTGTTTCCCTGAAAAAAATAAATCTTAGAATGTTTGTCAGCCAGTAAAAAGAGTAATATTGTGAAATATTATTACAATTTTAAATATCTGTTTTCTATTTTAATATAGTTTCAGATGTAATATATTCCTATGATGGCAAAGCTGAATTTACTCCAGGCTTCAAGGTCTCATGATCCATCAGAAATCATTTTATTATGCCGATTTTGTGTTCATGGAACATTTCTCGCTATTATCAGTGAAACCGTGATACTTTTTTTCAGGATTCTTTGATGAGATTCAAGTTCAAAAGAACAGCATTTATTTGAAATGTGTTGAAAATATATTAAAGTATTCACTGTCATTGATCTAATAGAAGTTAATTTCTTAAAAAAAAAAAAAACATCCCAATCTTTTGAATGGTAGTGTATATATAAAAATAAGCAATATAAAATAAAATGAACAAGAAATATTTAGAATTTAGGAATTCACTAAAGTAAAAGAAGGACAAAACCAAATACTAAGCCATTCTAAAATGTAATTTTTCAATTTACCTTTCACTTTTCACTTGTTAAGCTGATGATATAATTTGCAGTTCAAAATTTAGATTAGAAAAATGCAAACCTGAAGGATTTTTACTCACAATTTTGGACCCACTGTATGTGCACACACTACATGGGCTGCAGAAGAGGTGGCTGCCAAGATGCGGCCTATGTAATATTTACAGGTTAGCTTAACATGCAATAAACAGATGCACAACTTTACTCCAATGATGAAAATAAGGAGCCAGAAATAGAAAGAGAGTGAGTGAGAGAGTGTGAGAGAGAGAGAGAGCGGCTTGTGAGAATGTGAGAGGTGTTGATATTGGATTCCATTACAGCTGTCAATTTCACACACACATACACACGCGTCTTGGGCTCTGCATACTCGGGGGGAGAAAGTGTGAGATGTCTTGCATCCTGGAGATCGGCACAAATTTAATACCGTGCTGAGCGTTGCTACAGTCCCAGAGATCCCACAATAATGCAACTGCTATTCCCAGTCCAGGCTTCCAAAATAAATGCGTTTATCGCAGTTCAGCCTCACACAGCGGTGGAGAAGTGCTGGAAACAGCGATGACAACAGCTGCTGCGACTCACAAACACAGCTACAGGAAGGCAGCAAACACAAAAGCAGACAGAGAGAAGCTCTACAGGAAAACAACAGGCCGACCAATTGGAGTGAGCAGAGCCGAAAAGCAATATCCTTTTGTTTACTTGCACCTCTCTGCCATGAAATCAAGACAAAGAAACTAAGACAACCCGACAAAATAAACAGAGCTAAAGTGACTCACATTACCGAATCTCTCACTGTTGATTTTTTTTTTTGTCTTCAGTATTTTAATAAATGTAGGGCTTTAATATGTTGTCATTTTGTTAAACATGGGCCAGTGACAAAAAAAAGAAAAAGATAGATAGATATATAAATAAAATATATTATAAATAAAACAACAATAATAATTGATTGAAAGTTCTAATTATATGATAAACATCCTGTGAGTTTATATATATGTGCGTTTCATCCCTCTGGGGTCCACTCTTTTTCATGCATCCTTGAAATGTGCTCTTGTCTTATTGGATCCATCCATCACAAGACACATTCATGATGAAAATATCTAAGACTGACACTTTGTAATCAGCTGAGAGCCCTTAAACTTCATGCTTCATGAGACTGTGGGCTGACGGGAGTCATAAAGACCTTAGCAAATCCTTTCCTGAGTTCACACTACAAGCTACATGTGGCATCTAAATATATTTACGACATGCTACTTTCGCGTTCAAACCACCTGCTCACAAAAATTCGCATTAGGTAATGCCGTTCTTGCATTTTTGAGGGATGAAATGCATCTTTGTCACAGACTCGCATATAATAATTTGCACCTGTATTACAAAACAAGGGGTCTCGGAGTCAGAGAGGGAGCGAACATTTCAGAGTTAATGATCATATTAATCTCTGACCTCATGGCTGGAGAAAAATTTATCTGAATTAATCAAATACATGCATAGTTAATTAAAAGAAAACAACAGAATTTTGACAAGTAGTGTGAAGAAATGAACACTAATGCAGTTGTGTTCAAAATTTCACATCTATCAAGGTTAAATGCATGTCTTCTTGTATACAAATCTGTTGTTTTGTTGCCTTAAATAATCACTGTTAATTAAAGAATACATCCAACCTAACCTAAACACCAAGATTGTTAACGAATACGAAGATTGTATCATTTATCTGTGACTACAGCGAGCCTAAGTCACATGTAAGGAGATCAGGTATCAGTTTCTTAAAGGAATCTTAAACAAAGCAGCTTACTTTTCTGCCGTTCTCATCTGAAACATCACTGATCCCTTAATGAAATGACATAAGCTCTGAAAATCCTCCCCTGCCCACAAATTCTGTCTGTTTATCAAATGACCAGAGGGACTGATCGCAGACGTAATATCTGATAAGGAGCCTAATCAGGATCCCCATTCGAAGTCAAAATTATAAGAACCCTTGACTAGACACTGATAAGAGGCTAAACCTTCCTGCTCAGGCTTTAGGTACTCTTATTTCTTTCTTTCTTGGTTGTAGATGAAAGGAATAATTCACCCCAAAAAATGAACATTTCTTAATTTTGTTCCAAACCCGTAGGACTTTATTTTCTTCTGTGGAGCACAAAAGGTGAATTTTTAAAAGAATAGTCTGGCCAATTTTCAAGTGAATGAGAACTTGGACTATCAAGCTCCAAAATAATAAAAAAAACAACCATGAAGTATGGTTGTTAAATATGTGTACTATATTCAAAGGCTTTTCTTGAGAGAAGTAACGATGTCTGATTCATGAACGATCCATGATTCCTGTGAGTCAGATTAATTGGTTGATCTGGATCACAAAATTGGTCATGATTTGGTCTCCGAAGTTAACAGCTCACTGGAGGGAAAAATGATCTGTGAATATTTACTTAAAATTTCAATCTGTCCATCACACAAATCTATCATATGATCTAGAATATTATTATATGGATTTTACATCCTTTTTGAAGCTCGAAAGCTCTGGACCGCATTTATTGTACTGTAATCGCACAGAAAAGTGCAACCAGTACAATATTCAATAGGGTGAGTAAATAAAACAGAAATACACTAGGGGGAAAAAAATAGTGCATAGAAAAAGAATGGAAAAGCAGGGCAGTGTAATACAAAAACGTGTTCTGTGTAAGCACCTTTTAGAGTTGTTCTAAAGAGAGTAGTTCTTGCCCTAAGTTATTATTAAAATACATTAAATATATGGTTAAATACAGTTTATAGCTGTTTAATACAAAATACAGCAATGTACAAATAAAAAAGCTATTCCCTGCAAAACAAAGTCATTGCAAAGACATAAAAAGCGTTGAGCCATGCTTCATCCTCTGGGGTTTCACTGTAAAGGCCTGTCCCCAAGGTTCCGTCCACCGGAGACACAATAATCAGTCAGCGTGGGAAACGTCGCCTCGTTGCTAATTAGAACCGCTGTATTTTTAGAAATGCAGCAAACGCACGACAAAGGCACTCAATGCCATCCGCATTGTACGCATGGCAGAGCAAATTTCTACTTCGAGAATTCTTCCAATGCTGTCATTGCATGTTTTTATCCTCTCCCTCCCTATCTGACTGAGAGGGGACATTTTTTATATTCTGATGGATTTGTGGAGAAGTTGCTACATGAGCAGTTACCTACATATTTTACTGAACCTAAGCTTTCTTCCATACTGAGCTTAAAATATTTACTTAAATGCAGTAAAACTTTTTTTGTGATTTGTCTTATAAGTGTTAATGTGTGTTCAATCGTATTCCATCAACTTTCCTCACCTTTGATCTCCTTCTCATTCTTGAACCATCGGACATCAGCTGCAGGTTTGCTGCCAGAGGTCACACAGGTCAGTGTGATTTGATCTCCCTCCAACACAGGCTTGGTGAGTCCATTGATCTCTGGTTTCTTAGGCATGCCTAAATATTGCAGAAAAAAGTGAGAGAAAGAGAAAGAGAAAGAGAGAACGATGGCTTACTTTAGTGGGTTCAAAATATGAAAAGTAGGTAAGCGTGAATTTAATGGAAAAAGATTATAAATATTTTATTTATCATCTTCTATGAACAACCCCAGTTTTTTTATTTTGCCTGGGTTTTTTTGTCATTCAATGAGGTTAATTTAAATTTAGACCCTTTATTCAGTGGTTATTTTCATCATATTATTGCAGAGTTTAAAAACAGTACAGTGTCTTCAATAAAATAGAGCTTATAACTAGGGCTGTCAATCAATTTTAGATTTAAAATCAAATTAATTATATATGCTGATTATTTAATCAAATTGAAATGCACATATAATCAAATTAAATAAATGTTACATTTAATCTCTATCTATCTATCTATCTATCTATCTATGTAAAAGTCTTTAGTGTCACTGTTTGTTCAATTTAATGCATCTTTGCTTAATAAAAGAATTACTATTATTATTATTTTTTAAATCTTACTGACCCCAAACTTTTGAACTGTATTGTATCAACATTTGCTTAAATAAAGATTAAAGATAATAATTAAAAATGAGTCTGTCATTGGCCAACAATCCATTTTTAAACTGAGCTGTCAATCTGTCATAAGGCTCATTCACACAGTACGTGGTTTTGCATTCCCTCTCCAGTATTTAATTGATGGTTTATGTACACACGAAAGCCCAAATTATAACATACAAAAGATTAATGTGACTTGACTCAAAGCAATGGTCATAACGTATCCTACCACCATCACCAAGACAGTGAACCTCAAATGTTTGTTTACACGTTCAGAAGCAATCAGCATTTCAATCTTATGAAATATTTCAAGAACACAGGAAATTCTGTGGTCCACAAATGCATTACTGTGTCAGGAGCTTCCTCTCTGAGGTAGCGGGCTGAGACAAAGAAAAATCAATAGGGAACATTAGTCAGGAAAATTAGATATTGGGTTTGCTTTGACTGAAGATGAGATCAGACGTTTGGCATTCAGTTCACAGGCCTTATTGCTCCCCTGAGTAAGAGGCCTTAATCACATTCCTAAGAAATAAATCAAAGCAAAAACAACCACAATGTATTATGCATTAAAAAGCAACAGAGTAAATACATCAGTCATTCTACTGCAGCGTGGCCTGCAACCTCCACTGGATGACGTGCTGTTTCTGAATATTGTCCCAAGATCAAGAAAAACTGTGTTATTATCAACGTTTAGGCACACTTTCGATGGTTTAAGAGTCGATTTAGATGGAACGATGCTGTCCAGTCAAAACTACATTATCCATTAAATATGTGAAAACATGCATAATATCCATAACAACACATGTAACAAAATGTGTAATTAATAAATAAGCATTGTGTATATTACTGCATATTTTTCCTAGACAATAATTACAACATGGAAATTAATTGTAACCATTCATGTATTCACAATGAGCAAAACATTAATGCAATGCAGGCTTGTTGACAGAGCGTACAACTGTAATGATTTTAATGGTGTACACCAACTAATTAAAATGAGACTAGCTAATTGGGCTCCTAATTAATGCAGAAATATGGCATTAAGCACTGTTTGTTGGCTGTCACAGCTGACATTAACTCTGGTATGTTTGGGACTTGACAGAAAGTCTGTTTGATTTTTGATTGACAAAAGTAGTAAAAGTTGATAGAGGAAACGAATTAAACTTCTTTCTGTGCCATTTCTCAACACTGTTCTGTGATCATCTGTGTCTTTGTTGAAGGCGACCGGGTGAATCCATTTAATTAAATCCTGATCCAGGCCAAAGTTAGATTTGCAACGCCCCCACTGAGGTAAAATTTTAATTATCTATCTACTTTCTGGAAACGACAGTTGTCTGTCTTCAAAAGAAACACATTAAAAACAGTAATATTATGAAATATTATCACAATTAAAATAACTCTTTTCTACAGTAATTTATTCCTGTGACGGCAAAGCTGAATTTTCAGCATCATTATTCCAGTCTTCAGTGTCAAATGATAATTCAGAATGATTCTAATATGATGATTTGATGATCAAGAAGCATTTCATAATATTAGCAATGTTAAGATGTGTTGCTTTTTTATTTTTTTTATTTATTTTTGTGGAAATGCTGGTCCATTTTTATTAGTGAATTAGTGATTAGTGAAGTGATGTGTGGCCAAGTATGGTGACCCATACTCGGAATTTGTGCTCTGCATTTAACCCATCCAAGTGAACACACACACACACACCGTGAACTCACACCTGGAGCAGTAGGTAGCCATATTGCTGCGGCACCCAGGGAGCAGTTGGTGGTTTGGTGCCTTGCTCAAGGGTCTCACCTCACCTCGGTCGTGGTATTCACACACACACACACACACACACACACTGTGAACACACACCCGGAGCAGGATTCAGGATTCTTTGATGGACAGAACATTTAAAAGAACAGCATTTATTTGAAATATAAAAATGTTGTAATATTATAAATATCTTTACTGTCATGTTTTATCAATTTGCATCCTTGCTGAATAAAAGTGTATTCTTTTAAAAATCTTACTGATTTATGTGTGTATACAGTGTCTGAAGTGGAAAAAAAGAAGTGCTGGTACACCCCCCCCCATTTATCTATTTATTTATATTAAATAAATAAGTACTTTACAAATTAGCACAAGTCAAGCTGCGATACCAAACATGACCACAGGGAGACGCCAAAGACCACTAAATCGCCTGCTTTTACTACTATACGGATCAATTCAGAATCGCTAAATCTCTGACCACAGCATAATCAGCGTTCATTATAAAACACTCTTGCTTTTAAGCCAAATACACGCTGAAAAGAATAATTTTACTGACGTCTGGACGAAAGTCACCATTCTCTCCGCAATCGCTGATGAAATTGGCTGTTTTCTCTCTGCATTAGCGCTGTTTTGAACTTACTGTTGAACTTACTGTTTGAATTCGTTTACTGGATCCTTGGACTTTGCAGGAGTTTACCAGTTTAAAATGATGTGATCGCAAAAGCCTGCTTCTTTTAATTTTAAGATATTATTTTCGTTATAAAGTACTGATTTAAATTAGTAATCAATAATTAATTATTATTCTACTACTCTGCGCACCTCCTTTGATATGCTCTCGTGCCCCACAGACTCCGCTTGCATTCATTCACGTGATTGGTCGAGATGAGAGGTGATCCCGCCTGGGTAGTGTGATTTATATAGTGTCCTTTCTAATCATATAAGGGATCATATAATCACCCAGACCCTGACGCTTATGAGTACCGACAACATGTCAGAAGTGCCGGTACGCACAAAAAAGTGCAGGTACTCTAAAGGCTAAAATATAGAAGTACGTACCGGCCCACTTCAACCACTGTGTGTATATATCTATCTATCTATCTATCTATCTATCTATATATATATATATATGGGTATGGTGGGGTGGAGTCAAAAGTAACAATTTTTATATTATATTATATTATTTTTATATTAATTTAAACAATTATTATCAAACAATTATATTAATTTTAGTAACAAATATATCTTAGTGTAGGCTATATCTTTACAGTTTTATAATTCATTATCTTCTTGTCGATCCACCAGTTCACATTTACAACTGCGTGTTTTCTGCGTAAAAATAAGGGTCCCCGTTTATGGCTTTGGTCTAAACAAAGAGCAGAAGGGCTTATTGAAAAATGCAAATTCATTCTCTGCCAGCCTTAAAGAG
>NW_015555967.1:105074-113352 GCF_001515605.1 Sinocyclocheilus anshuiensis | reverse complement strand
TCTAACCACCGCACTGATCTATATATAATGATATAGTGTCCTTTCTAATCATATATGGGATCATATAATCACCCAGACCCTGAGGCTTTTGCTCTGAGTATATTCTGACAACATGTCAGAAGTGCCGGTACGCACAAAAAAGTGCAGGTACTCTAAAGGCTAAAATATAGAAGTACGTACCGGCCCACTTCAACCACTGTGTGTATATATCTATCTATCTATCTATCTATCTATCTATATATATATATATATGGGTATGGTGGGGTGGAGTCAAAAGTAACAATTTTTATATTATATTATATTATTTTTATATTAATTTAAACAATTATTATCAAACAATTATATTAATTTTAGTAACAAATATATCTTAGTGTAGGCTATATCTTTACAGTTTTATAATTCATTATCTTCTTGTCGATCCACCAGTTCACTTATTGAAAAATGCTAATTCATTCTCTGCCAGCAGGTGGCGCTTTTCACCAGAAATATAGCCATTTCCCCCATAACCGCAGTAAACAAAGCAGCTCAGCACCTGACTTTGAAACTTGCAGCGCTCATATTTAATCAATTAAATAGCCTTATAATATATAATAAGCTATATCTCATTATACATGTAAATATACATTTACATGTATATTTAGTTTTTTTTCACTGGTGCACCACCTGAGTCTTCTTCTCCAGTTTCTACCAGTGATCATTGTTTCCTTCCCGCGGTACTACCTGCACACATATCAGTAGCATCACTGGGCTGTAGGTTGCCAAGTTGAGGGGACAAATGGGTTGAAATTTGTATGCGTCGATCGTGTGAGAAAGATGCATTTCATACAAGATCTGGCAACTGGACAACCTTGGAATTTGTTGTCGTGATTATTCATATGATGAGGTTTGGCCCATACAAATGACGGGAGTTTTACCAGAAGCAAATGTAGCAAACATATAAAATATGCCCAGTGGGATTTTTATTTTTTTTATAGAAAGATTAAAAATATGAGAAAATATTTAAAACGGGATGATAGCGGGATAGAATGGTAAAATACGGGAGAATCCCGGGAAAAACGGGCGGGTTGACAGGTATGCTTAAATCTGGAAAAAAATGGAACAGTATTTGTTTTATTTTTTTTGCTTTAAATAAATATCTTTCTTTAAATTCTAAAGACACTGAGCAAAAAGTTTTAGATAAAAATGCAGGCCTATAAGTGCAAAAATGGTGTTTAAAATCAAGGTATGATAGATGATAGACTACAACAAATTCAGTCAATGTGAACAAAACCGGCTTGTGAAATTTTGTAAAATAACAAGTCAAGGCTAGATAACTCAAAATGCTTCAGCTGGCTGATTTAGGATGTAATCCCAGACACATCATGTGTTAAATGATGTCTTACCCAGGACGGTGAGGAAAGCCTTGGCTGTTTTGACAGGCATGGTGAAGAGGGAGCAGGTGTACATCCCCTCGTCTGCCAGCGTGACCTCACTGATGTTGATCGTCAACTCCTGCGACGTGGCTCGGACCAGCTCAATCCGGTTATCTCTCAGCGCTGCCGGAACAAACAATCAAGAGAGCACCATTAAATATGACACCTTCATTAGCATGTGCCATACTCAAGAGCGGCGGATTCTCTGTGACTTTCTCAAACCACTTAAAGTTTTAATGCATGAATTGCATACTTACCAACAGACAAGACATGAAAGCATTGAAACGTCAAGAATGTGCAATTTTAACCTAAAAAATTAATTTACAAAAGGGAACATGTCAATCTATGAAACTATTCTCATATTATGCTAAGTATGAGGATCAGTTCTTTGCTACAGGGAAAAATTATTTTATGATGGCTTTCAGTCAGAGGGCAAATGGAATATGGATCAGTCGGGATTCAAATCTAACATCATTTCAGTCAACAGTGTACAGAATGAGCATTCATCGATTTGAAACATACATGCTTGAGCTCACCTACTCATTTACAAACTCTGTATTTATGACATTTGCAGGTTATTTACCCAGTCGAGTCTGAATAAAAGTAAAGTTCAAACTTATTATGATTGTGACCTCTGTGCAAAAGAGGCCTAAGGATACGGTTTTAGTTATTACACCTTTTAGTGTCCATCATCACACAGGCCTAATGGAAAGGTCAAAGTGCTAATGCAAAGGTCAAAGGCAAACGTGAAAGACGGGCAGTAATTCCCGAGGCATCTTTAACATGCTTTGTTTAATGGTAATGACTATACTCGGAAAAAGTCTGGCAGATCATAAGATATCCGCCATGTGGCGGCACAGTTTAATCAGCGGAGACAAGGTCACTAGTTCTAACCTTCTGCTTTCCATAAAACTCACTCATAGACATTTTGAGGCTCATTGACGCTCTGTAGCAACCTGCCAGAATATTCGCGGATGAGCTTTATGGATCTTTTCTCCCAGGAGAATAGAAAGAATACATTCTCATGGTCAGTCATCAGGGTGACCTTTCAAAGCTCTCTTAATAAAAAAGTTGGTCAATGCCTTAGCCGTTTGCCTTGTCATACCACCTGAAAACTTTAAATTGAATACAGCAGTCTTAGGGAATAGACTAGATACTCATTTATAGATAGCGTGTTTGAGTTTATGCGGATGAAAAACGAACTGCGTTACAGAAAAAGCTACATTATTTAATAAATAAAATGAGTAGTGCCACTATTTTCATTTACAAAGATCAACAAATACAGTCATGATTGCCTAAATAGAAGCTTTATGGAGATGAATTTCATTTTGTGATCACAGTAGGTTAAAGCTCTCAGCCACATCGAGCCGTATACACACCAATTACTATGTTAAAGGAACTTTAAAGGAAGTGTAAAGTGGAACCACGCTGGCACACTCCGGGTATCCAAACAAACATCCCACAAACCCACTTACACACCTCAGTGAGGCCTTTCGTAGTTGTAATAAAACAGCCTAACTGATGTTGTGTGTTGACCATGTGTTTTCAGACGCGTCTCCCCAGAGGTCTGAGTGCAGCTCCCTCTGGACAGCAGCATCTCTGAGGTAATTGAACATAATGAGGTTCATTACAGGAAGAGATGCAGGCCAACGCTGGAATGAAAAAATAACTTGCGGTACAGGCTGTTGTTAATGCCTTCCTGTACTCTTTCCCAAATGAAGTGCATTTCAAATAATGTGACCACCATGGCAATGGTGTGTGGTGGATTATGCAAAAAAAGTTAATTATTTCAAATTAATTTGGATTCAGATGTGACTAATGCTGGGTTAAAAAAAAAAATAGGTTAATCACAAGTCTCTGATGCTCAACATCAGGGACGTGCACATACATTTTGAGGGGCAGGGGCTCAAGTGGAAAAAAGGGCACTTCTCATATTTATTTAAATTTTTTTCTAAACAAAACATTAAATATATTAGGGGTGTGCAATATTGTATATATCTCAATATTTTCTGGGGTTTTATCGATAACGATAATTAGATGATATTTTGCTGAGTGTGTTATTGTGCTGATAACTTAAGGACTACCGTGGACACCTAAAACTCAAAAAGTTTGTGATATTCTGCATATTCTGTGTGGTGATTAGTTCACAGCAGAAATTAATCTTTTCCAATAAGTTTAAATTGATTTTTACCTTTTATGAGCATTTTTACCTTTAAGCTGTTTTTTTCTTCTAAAAGTGTGCATCATCTTTTCAGTTAAATTCTTAAATTGAATCAGTCAATTAGAATAATAAGTCATTTGGGCTGTTACCAGTCCAAAATCAGTATTGACAAAATTAATCTTTGCAATGCAGAGGAAACACAGAAGCTGCATTAGAAGGGACATTGATGCATTTACACACTGTTTAATGCAGGACATGAATGTATTTAACCTGCAGTTACAAATGCATTAATACTGTTTTGATATTTTAAACATAAAACGTTAAATACTGATATTTGAAATTATTTAAAAAAATGAAAAGATACTTTAAATGTGAAATTAAAACTGCCAGTAGGCGGCAGCAAGTCACTGTTAATAAGTGAGTCATTGCAACTGAACTGAATCATTTAAACGGGTGATTCAATCAGGAAGAAAACAGTGTCATGTTGCTCAGAGATGCAAATTGAAATTATATTTGTTGGCGAAATAGAGCAAAAACAGTCAATATTGTGTCTAAAACGAAAGTGTCTTAATATTAAATTGTTGTGTATTGAACTGCTGTATAAAATCAATATCACATTTCTCATGTTGCTTTTTGGTTGAAAAAACGTCAGTCTTCGCGTGATACTGATTAACTATATGAAATGATATAAATATATACATTTCTGCCCCATATGTTGCATTTTGTGATCATTCTAAATGCATTTTAATAAACTGAATCATGCAGTGAAAGAACTTTGACTGGTCTAACCTACTAGACTTCCTATTGCCTTAACTAAACTTTAGCTAACTTGGTAGGTCCCATGAGTCATGGCAGGGGCGGATTTAGTGATTTGGGGGCACTATGCAAATTCCAGGTATGGGGCCCCAACAAAATAACTATGTGCTCTTTTACGCCTAACCCTTATTTTGCTCACTCGCTCTCATAGTTTACAGTTTATTTATCCCTTCACAACCAGTAATAAGACACCCTGATGCTGTTATAAAGCCATATTAGGCTATCTTATTTTTTATTTTTGTTTTGGATCACAAAAGAAAAAAAAATGCTTTCACTTGTCCATTTAATAAATTGTAAACTTCTTCATTCTTTTTACTAACATAAAATAATCCCATGAAACTCATTTCATATTCCAAGTGTTCTGAAGGCATACGGTAGGGTTTGCTGAGAAACAAATCGAAAATGTAATCTAAGTTAGCCTATTATTAAGCGAAAACCTCCAGTCATTGCATTCGTGGATTTATACGAATGCGCGGCAGTTCGCGCCGGCGAGCCTAGGAAAAGCACACAAGCCAGCGAGTCATATTGAAACATCAAGAAAAATAAAATTATGACTTGAAACACAATAATTTCTTTACTGAGGTGAATATCCCTGTTCTGAGACAGCCAGACAGTATTATACAGCCTAGAATGCGCGAAAAGAGCACTCCCTCATATAATCACTAAAAGCTGTCACTCACTTCAGTTTATTGCGATCTCACGCATTCCGTTAATAAGCTATTATGAATCTCTTATTTACATCGAATCTACACTTTGTTATAATGAGAGGATTCCCGAGCTTGCAGAACTCAGCACTTGACAAAAACTTGGTATTTTGAGCAGTGAGTGGATTCTAACTTAAACACTTCGGGTCATTGCGTTCAAGAAATTAAACGATATGTCTGTGATTGGCTACATTGCTCAACGCTGCAAATATGTTTCGCCAATAGGCCTATCAGATGGGGCCCCCTGATTCCCCGGGGCCCTAAGTGGCTGCTTACCTCACTTATTGGTTATGTCCGCCCCTGAGTCATGGATAGGATAATTAGCTGTAAATTCGAGGCACAGGTAGCTTAGTCTGTTGTTCACCACCACTCACCTCCACACCAAGACAAACACAACTGGAAAGGGAGGGAGGGCTTCACTTCTGCGGCTCTCTGCATGTCTGTGACGTGATGTGCAGCTGATCAAATGTGCACTACACTGAGGCGTGGACGGAGAAAGGCATCGGAACTCGACACTCGACAGTCTCAACATTTCCTGACCCGACCCGACCTGATATTTTGATTTTTTATTTGTTTGACAGGGACAGCTGTGCGCAAACAGAAACACACACACACGCACACATATATTCATAAAAAAAAAACAAACAAACAAAAAAAAATAACTCCCCAGAAAAAAGGGCAGGTGCTCAAGCCCCCTTTAATGTCTATGTGTGCACGTGCCTGCTTCAGCATGTGCATGGACCCACACACAATGGTGGACATACTCTAGATTTAATCATCAGTAGAGGTCTAAACATTTCATCCATTGTTATTAAGGACGTAGCACTATCTGATCACTTCTGTATTTTCTTTGATATATTGATCTCTGCTACCACTAAATCTAGATCTGTCTCTGTCAGAAAGAGATGCATTAACAAAAACACTAGTGTGCTATTTATGGAGGCTATATCTTTAACACCAAGAATTTCTTAAGACTCTGTTGATCTTCTCCTTGATTCCTTTAACTCAAAAGTTAAGAATGTTATTGATGACATTGCTCCTGTGAAAGTCAGCAAGAAGACTGGCAGACAGAAATCAGCTTGGAGAAAATCAACAGCAGTTCAGAGTATGAAAAGACAATGCAGAAAAGCTTAGCGGATATGGCGGAAGACGAAACTTGAAATTCACTATAGCATCTATAAAGACAGCCTTCGTGCCTTCAATGTGGAACTAGGCAAAGCTAGACAGTCACTCTTCTCAAACCTTATAAACAGTAACTTAAACAACACTCGCACTCTTTTTGCTACTGTTGAGAGACTGACAAACCCCCCAAGTCAGATTGCCAGTGAAATGCTCTCCGACAGCAAATTCAATGAATTTGCTTCCTTCTTTTCTGAGAAGATCAATAATATCAGGAAGGCGATTAGCACATCCCCAAGTTATCCAGAGGTCAGACAGATTCAACCGCAATATCAAAAAAGAAGATACTATGTCTGCTTTTGAAGAAATTGATAGCAAAATTTTGGAAGAAATAGTACAGCACCTTAAATCGTCAACCTGCTATCTTGACACACTTCCCACATATTTTTTCAAAAGGGTGCTTAACTGTTTGGAAGCAGATCTCTTAGAAGTGGTGAACGCCTCACTTCCCCCCAATGCGTTCACTTGTCCATTTTATAAATTGTAAACTTTTTCATTCTTTTTACTAACATAAAATTATCCCATGCAACTAATTTCATATTACAAGTGTTCTGAAGGCATACGGTAGGGTTTGCCGAGAAGCAAATTGAAAATGTTATCTAAGTTAGCCTATTATTAAGCGAAAAAATCTCCAGTCATTGCATTCGTGGATTTATACAGTTTGCACCGGCGCGCCTAGGAAAAGCACACAAGCCAGCGAGTCATTTTGAAATATCAAGAAAAATAAAATTATGACTTGAAACACAATAATTTCTTTACTGAGGTGAATATCCCTGTTCTGAGACAGCCAGACAGTATTATACAGCCTAGAATGCGCGAAAAGACATATAATCAATATAATCACTAAAAGCTGTCACTCACTTCAGTTTATTGCGATCTCACGCATTCCGTTAAATGAATCTCTTGAATCTCTTATTTACATCGAATCTACACTTTGTTATAATGAGAGGATTCCCGAGCTTGCAGAACTCAGCACTTGACAAAAACTTGCCATTTTGAGCGGTGAGTGGATTCTAACTTAAACACTTCGGGTTGTTGCTTTCAAGAAATTAAACAATATGTCTGTGATTGGCTACATTGCTCAACGCTGCAAATATTTTTCGCCAATAGGCCTATCAGATGGGGCCCCCTGATTCCCCGGGGCCCTAAGTGGCTGCTTACCTCACTTATTGGTTATGTCCGCCCCTGAGTCATGGATAGGATAATTAGCTGTAAATTCGAGGCACAGGTAGCTTAGTCTTTTGTTCATCACCACTCACCTCCACACCAAGACAAACGCAACTGGAAAGGGAGGGAGGGCTTCACTTCTGCGGCTCTCTGGCTGTCTGTGATGCGCATGTGCTGATCAATGTGTGCTACACTGCTGTGCTGTGCGGCGACGCGGAGGGGAGAAAGTCAAAACATTTCCCGACCCGACCTGATATTTAGATTTTTGATTTGTTTGACAGGGAAAGCTGTGCGCAAACAGAAACACACACACACGCACACATATATTCATAAAAAAAAAACAAACAAACAAAAAAAAATAACTCCCCAGAAAAAAGGGCAGGTGCTCAAGCCCCCTTTAATGTCTATGTGTGCACGTGCCTGCTTCAGCATGTGCATGGACCCACACACAATGGTGGACATACTCTAGATTTAATCATCAGTAGAGGTCTAAACATTTCATCCATTGTTATTAAGGACGTAGCACTATCTGATCACTTCTGTATTTTCTTTGATATATTGATCTCTGCTACCACTAAATCTAGATCTGTCTCTGTCAGAAAGAGATGCATTAACGAAAACACCAGTGTGCTATTTATGGAGGCTATATCTCTAACACCAAGCATTTCTGCAGACTCTGTTGATCTTCTCCTTGATTCCTTTAACTCAAAAGTTAAGAATGTTATTGATGACATTGCTCCTGTGAAAGTCAGCAAGAAGACTGGCAGACAGAAATCAGCTTGGAGAAAATCAACAGCAGTTCAGAGTATGAAAAGACAATGCAGAAAAGCTGAGCGGAT